>NC_088415.1:66816913-67116913 GCF_034236695.1 Oncorhynchus nerka
GTTTCTCACTGACGGGTGGCACAAATTGGCATATAGGTGAGGGGAATGTGTATATGCAATTTAAATACTGTAGTATTTCCTAAAGTTTTTTTTTTAAAGTGTTTTTGCAGACTGTGGTGTTTTGGGAGATAATACTGTAGTATTTACTATTGTATTCTACAGGATAATACAACATTATATAGTAAGTACTACACATGGTAAAGGGATACTACAGTGTGTAGTATAGTATTATAAAGTATACTGCAATTTAATACAGCATGTGCTGTAGTATTCTATAGTAAACTGTAGTATTTTCTTCATGTGGGTCATCAGTAGGGATTGGGTTTCTGTTCAGGATCAGAGTAGTTTCAGAATAGTGGTGGTAGTTGAAGAATTCTGAAAAATTATTTTCAAGAAATCATTTTTCTAGGACAGTTTTTCCTAGACATTATTATAATACATGTCATTATTTTTGTACAAGAGACTACAGTATCTAATGAATGTATGTTGAATGCATTTAACCCAATATATTATGGACAACATGCTCAGTAGAGTCTATAGGAGGTCTCTCTCTCTTTCTCTCTCTCTCTCTCTCCAGTTTGTTCTGAGAATTTACTGTCATTATGCTGCATGTTGTTCTGTACAAGAAACTATTGGATCAAATGAATGGTGACGCATTGAACCCTGTGATGGAAAGGTATGGACAACATGCTCAATACAATATATCTCTCTCTCTATGTTTGTCTGTTAAATTAAACTTGTCTGATACTTGCAATTTCATAATCTCTTCTCGTAAAATGTATTGCTTCTCTGTACTTTCCCCAAATTCCTTTTTCTCTGTGGGCCAGGGAGTATTGGGACAGGTACACCTCGGCCCATACTTCCATTCTTCCCTCCCTGAGAATTCTTCACTTTCACCATCTGTCCAAGGACAATAGGGGGGAGGGGGTTCCTTCTCCTCCTCTCCTCACACTGCAATTTGTGCCTCAGTCTCATCACCGGACCAGCTAAAGATACATGACATGTTCCTGGATTGTCTTTAGGGTCCATCAACCAATAGACTGCTTTGTGACATCATCAACATTTGCACAATTTGCTGTCATAGTCATGCCAATCCAGGACCGACACAGAGCACCAGACGATCCAGGACCGACACAGAGCACCAGACGATCCAGGACCGACACAGAGCACCAGACGATCCAGGACCGGCACAGTGCACCAGACGACCCAGGACCGACACAGAGCACCAGACGATCCAGGACCGACACAGTGCACCAGACGATCCAGGACCGACACAGTGCACCAGACAATCCAGGACCGACACAGAGCACCAGACAATCCAGGACCGACACAGAGCACCAGACAATCCAGGACCGACACAGAGCACCAGACGATCCAGGACCGACACAGAGCACCAGACAATCCAGGACCGACACAGAGCACCAGACAATCCAGGACCGACACAGAGCACCAGACGATCCAGGACCGACACAGTGCACCAGACGATCCAGGACCGACACAGAGCACCAGACGACCCAGGACTGACACAGAGCACCAGACAATCCAGGACCGGCACAGTGCACCAGACGACCCAGGACCGGCACAGTGCACCAGACGACCCAGGACCGGCACAGTGCACCAGACGACCCAGGACTGACACAGTGCACAAGACGATCCAGGATCGATCCAGTGCACAGATCATCTTCTAATCAATCATTCTTTTAATATTGATTTTATGCTGCTGTCATCTACTCTCCTAATCTGTCACCTGTTTCATGTGAAGGTTAGCCGACTTGTTAGCCGACTTGTACTTCACCTTCCAATGCTGGGGTAGAAAATGTGTCCAGACATTACGGTACACATCACCTAGAGCAAGCACAACAACAACCATAGAGCTAGGTCACAAAGGATCTTACAGACATGGGTGTGTGTGTTACTAGCACCCTCTTCTGGTTTCCTGGCTGAAAAATAGACATAAATTGATACTGTCGAACTCAACAAATCTCCATCATATTCTCTCTCTCTCTCTCGAAAAATATATAATAATAATAATTGTAAGTGGACCAATGACATAATTTTTCCCTTTTGTTTATTCACATTCAACATTGAAAATACCATTTCTCATATACAAATGAATGTTTTATGTCACTTGCTGCAAATCAATATGAAACATAAAAAAATATAATAATTTTTTTCAAACGTGAGATAGTAAAGGTATGATGAGGTACAGACTGTAAATCATATTAGTACATCATGAGCAAAATGAGAAAAAAAAATACAACTAAAATGTACACAAACAGTGAATGTATTGTATATAAACAAAGTGTATTGGAATTAGGTGGTCCCTGCCCTGATTATTTGACATGAAGAAATGTGACCGTGAAAAAGTTAATCTACACAGAAAAGTGGTTAAAAAGCTGCACTTCATTGAGCTCGCTCGATGCATTGGGTGGGCGGTGTTGACACTTTTGCACTTTTCCATCGAGTTCAATCGAGCCCCAATGATCGCCTATTGTTCCAACACAATATTTATTTCATAATTCCAAATGAAATATACAATACAAATGTCCTCTACTGAGTATAAAAACATTAAGGACTCCTGCTCCTTCCATGGACATAGACTGACCAGGTGAATCCAGGTGAAAGCTGATGTCACTTGTTAAATCTACTTCAATCAGTGTATATGGAGGCGAGGAGACAGGTTAAAGAAGGATTTCTATGCCTTGAGACATTTGAGACATGGATTGTGTATCTGTGCCATTCAGCGGTTGAATGGGCAAGACTAAATATTTAAGTGCCTTTGAACGGGCTATGGAAGTAGGTGCCAGGCGCACCGGTTTGTGTCAAGAACTGCAACGCTGTTGGGTTATTCACGCTCAACAGTTTCCTGTGTGTATCAAGAATGGTCCACTACTCAAAGGACATCCAGCCATCTTGACACAACTGTGGGAAGCAGTTGTGAGCAGGAGTCAACATGGGCCAGCATCCCTGTGGAACGCATTCGACACCTTGTAGAGTCCACGCCCTGACGAATTGAGGCTGTTCTGAGGGCTAAAGGGGAGGGTGCAACTACATTTGAATATTAATCAATACTAATGTTTGGTACACTCAGTGTACTGTATATATTTTAACACTGAGACATTTCAATATATAGTTAGTGCCAATAATATATCACCAAATAGTCAATTTAAACACTTATTTGAGACTAGCCAAAGGAAAAACATACAGAAATGTATCCATTTTAAAACAATCTTCCAGACAAAGCAGTACTGAACGAAGTAGTACACGAGTTCAAAGTACATGTAATTGACAAATGATATAAAGGAATCATAGAATATATTAGGGTTTACATATATCATATTTTTCTGTGGTCTGATTCATTCCAACGCTCCCCTTCCAGATCTTTACATTTTTGTGTGTTATTGCTTTGATGGTGGTTTTAATTCGCATGCATATCCAGAGTTGAGCAATATCCAAATTTAAGATAAATGATTGGGATGGTGAAACATTAGTTTAGGGGAAATATTTATATTTTTTTGTTCTAACATAAAGTCAATAGGTATTACTTTTCAAATAGTATATGATGCGTTTACAAAAATAAAGTTTTTGATAACATAAGGAGAAGTTATGATTTACAGTATTTTTTTTAGTACTGTTTTTAATAGCTTGAATAATGCTTTATATAGTTGATTTATTTTTGGTTAAATATTAAACATGACAAAACCCTTACATGCCAGGCTTCTATGCTTCCCTATAGTATAGTATAGTATCACACCATACAGAGCATGTTGAAAATAGGAATATGTAACTAACTTTAGTATAGTATCACATCATACATAGCATGTTGAGAATAGGAATATGTAACTAACTTGTAAAGATTTGGGATACATAAAACTGTAAGCCCTTTCGAGACAGAAATGCAAACATCTGTATTAGTTCTACAATGATACATACAAATGAAATACACATCTTATAACATAGCTGTTGTATATTCTCTTTTTCCTTCCAGACAAACCCCTAATTATCATCATAAGGAAAGAGTCTGTTAGAAAATGATGGCAAAGGAGTTCTGAGTTTTCATTCGACTCAATGAAAGATCTCAATGAGTCTCCTGTCCTGCTGATGGTCCACAGTTCCCTCTGTGTTGTAAGCAGGAGATGACTTGGGATAGGTTGTGGAGTTGTAACTTGTAAGTCTTTTCATGCTCGTTGCCAATTGTATAAAGGAGAAGGAGAGCCGCACGCTCTAGGAGCTCAGATGCAAAAATATTCATGTCCAACGTTTCGACAGACAAGTGATGGAGTGCTGCCCTGATGAAGACAGCTTGTCTGTCGAAACGTTGGACATAAATATTTTTGCATCTGAGCTCCTAGAGTGTGCGGCTCTCCTTTACTTTTTTTTAAGTGTTCCACTCCGCTAGCCAGCACCTCGCCTAAATAGGTGTGCGTTTCTTTCGCCTCAAGATTATGGTTATCAATTGTATCCCATTCTTAGGTAGTGTAACCATTGAAATAGTATCTCGCAAAACCCATTCTAGTTCTGTGGATGGAACTCTGTTCCACTGCCTTCCTGTCCAAGTCCTGGCTCATAACCTTCAGGTTGAGGGTTGTACGGTTTTAAGTTTTAGAAACAGCCCCACTAGCCAATGAGCTAGCAGCGTTGCAGCGCTACTTGGTCTTCTGGAAGCCAATCATCACCTTGGAGACGAAGTTGACGATGGCGCTGGCGGGCTGCTCGGGGTCGTGCTCGGCGAACAGGTGGCACACGTTGTCCTGCCCACTGCCCGTCTTCCTCGCCACAAAGCCAAAGATCTTTGCTGAAGTGCAGCCATCTTTTTTCCACCTAAGAATGGATGGGGAAAAGAACACAGAAGGAACATACAAGGCATCATACAGACAGTGTAAGCTGATGACATCATTACCACAGTACTTTTATTTCAAATGATGTTAATTCTGGCACATTTGACTCACTTCCGATCTTGAGGGTCCAATGCACAGAAGATGACAGTGGTCACTGCATAATGCCTTCTGAAGAACAACCTGGGAAGAGGAGAAGAGAACCTGGGTAAAAGAGAAATACATAGTACAACTGTGTATATATGCAGTACCAGTCAAAAGTTTGGACACACCTACTCATTCAAGGATTTTTATTTTATTTTCTACATTGTAGAATAATAGTGAAGACATCAAGACTATGAAATAACACACATGGAATCATGTAGTGACCAAAAAAAGTGTTAAATCAAAATATGTTTATATTTGAGATTCTTCAAAGTAGCCATCCTTTGCCTTGATGACAGCTTTGCACACTCTTGGCATTCTCTCAACCAGCTTCCTGAGGTAGTCAGCTGGAATGCATTTCAATTTACAGGTGTGCATTGTTAAAAGTTAATTTGTGGAATTTATTTCCTTCTTAATGTGTTTGATCCAATCAGTTGTCTTGTGACAAGGTAGGGGTGGTATACAGAACATAGCCCTATTTGGTAAAATACCAAGTCCATATTATGGCAAGTTCATTACAGTTACCAGCCTCAGATATTGCAGCCCAAATATATGCTTCACAGAGTTCAAGTAACAGACACATCTCAACATCACTGTTCAGAGGAGACTGTGTGAATCAGGCCTTCATGGTCCAATTGCTGCAAAGAAACCACTACTAAAGGACACCAATAAGAATAAGAGACTTTCTTGGGCCAAGAAACGCGAGCAATAGACATTAGACCGGTGGAAATCTGTCTTTAAGTCTAATGAGCCAAATGTGAGATTTTTGGTTCCAACCGCCGTGTCTTTGTGAGACGCAGAGTAGGTGAACGGATGATCTCCTCCTGTGTGGTTCCCACCGTGAAGCATGGAGGAGGAGGTGTGATGGTGTGGGGGTGTTTTGCTGGTGACACTGTCAGTGATTTATTTAGCATTCAAGGCACTCTTAACCAGCATGGCTACCACATAATTCTGCAGGAATTCTCCATCCTATCTGGTTTGTGCTTAGTGGGACTATCATTTGTTTTTCAACAAGACAATGACCCAACACCCCTCCAGGCTGTGTAAGGGCTATTTGACCAAGAAGGAGAGTGATGGAGTGCTGCATCAGATGACCTGGCCTCCACAATCACCCGACCTCAACCCAATTGAGATGGTTTGGGATGAGTTGGACCACGGAGTGAAGGAAAAGCAGCCAACAAGTGCTTAGTACAAGTGGGAACTCCTTTAAGACTGTTGGAAAAGCATTCCAGGTGAAACTGGTTGAGAGAATGCTAAGAGTGTGTAAAGCTGTATTTGTTTTTATTATGGATCCCCATTACTGGGGTCCAGCAACATTGTCAGTTTATACTATTTTAAAAACATTACGATACATTCACAGACTGTGTGCCCTCAGGTGCCTACTACACATATATATATAATACAAAATACATGTGTACATGTGTATAATGCGTATGTGCGTATGTCTGTGCCTATGTTTGTGTTGCTTCACATTCCCTGCTGTTCCATAAGGTGTTTTTTTTTTAATCTGTTTTTAAATCTAATTTTACTGTTGCATGAGTTACTTGTAGACATGGCTGTATTTAGTATTGTGCTCCTTCCATAGTCTGTTCTGGTCTTGGGGACTGGGAAAAGACCTCTTGTGGCATGTGTTGTGGGGTATGCATATGTGTCCGAGCTGTGCGCCAGTAGTTCAAACAGACAGCTCGGATCATTCAACATGTCAATACCTCTCGTAAATACAAGTAGTGATGAAGTCTCTTCCACTTTGAGCCAGGAGAGATTGACATTCATACTATTAATATTAGTGTAGCAGTTTAGCTTCTGTCCCTCTCCTCGCCCCGAACCAAGGACCCTCTGCATACATCAACAACTGACACCCACAAAGCATCATTACCCATCGAGCCACAAAAGCCACAGCAGAGCAAGGGGAACAACTACTTCAAGGTCTCAGAGAGAGTGACATCACCAATTGAAACGCTATTAGCGCGCACCACCATTAACTAGCTAGCCATTTCACATTGGTTACATTAGCTCTCTGTATACAGCCGTGCTGCCCAGTTCTGCCCACTTGCAATTTTCCTATGTTCTTTTTTGTGGCACCTGACCACACAACTGAACAGTAGTCCAGGTGCAACAAAACTACGGCCTGTAGGACCTGCCTTGTCGACAGTGCTGTCTATAAGGTAGAGTAGCGCCTTATCATGGGCATACTTCTCCCCATCATAGCTACTGTTGTATCAATATGTTTTGACCTTGAGAAATTACGATCTAGGGTTACTACAAGCAGTTTAATCATCTCAACTTGCTCAATTTCCACATTATTTATTACATAATTTAGTTGAGGTTTAGGGTTTAGTGAATGATTTGTCATCAAGGCAAAAGGTGGCTACTTTGAAGAATCTCAAATATAAAATGTATTTTGATTTGTTGAACACTTTTTTGGTTACTACATGATTCCATATGTGTTGTTTAATTGTTTTTTATTCTACAATGTAGAAAATAGTACAAATAAAGAAAAACCCTTGAATGAGTAGGTGTGTCCAAACTTTTGACTGGTACTGTATTCATTTATATATCATTTTATATTAGCTATACATGCATTACTAATGTGACCATGTAGGTGTGCCTCACTGTCTGTCTGCCTGTCTGTGTATTCTCCATGACTCACTTCCTCTGGTTGTCGGTGAGGGTGATTCCCTGTGAGGAGACTTTCAAGTGGACCACGGTGGAGGTGGGCAGGGGGTCTGAGCCCAATGTTACACTGGTGGCCTTCTGCACAGCCTGGTACCCGGTCAGAGACTCCATCTCCACTGAGCCCAGGAACCACACATTACACGCTGCAGAGAAACACACGTTACACAGAGATACAAACACACACTACACAATGAACACAGACTGGAACCACACATTACACACTGCAGAGAAACACACGTTACACAGAGATACAAACACACACTACACAATGAACACAGACTGGATCCACACATTACACACTGCAGAGAAACACACGTTACACACAGATACAAACACACACTACACAATGAACACAGACTGGATCCACACATTACACACTGCAGAGAAACACACGTTACACAGAGATACAAACACACACTACACAATGAACACAGACTGGAACCACACATTACACACTGCAGAGAAACACACGTTACACAGAGATACAAACACACACTACACAATGAACACAGACTGGATCCACACATTACACACTGCAGAGAAACACACGTTACACAGAGATACAAACACACACTACACAATGAACACAGACTGGATCCACACATTACACACTGCAGAGAAACACACGTTACACAGAGATACAAACACACACTACACAATCAACACAGACTGGATCCACACATTACACACTGCAGAGAAACACACGTTACACAGAGATACAAACACACACTACACAATGAACACAGACAGGAACCACACATTACACACTGCAGAGAAACACACGTTACACAGAGATACAAACACACACTACACAATGAACACAGACAGGAACCACACATTACACACTGCAAGGCCACAGGAGAGAGGCGCTAACACAACATGTTATCTACACAATCCCTTAGGAACAGAAGTTGTTGTTGTTGAGGCTTACCCAATACTTATTTAGCCTAAAAATGGTATCCACAAATTCATCTGACTGAAGTAGATAAAGAACCACAATCCCGAAGTATCACTTTAAGCCCTACCTGCTCCTTGTTTAAGGAGCTCAGCAGCAGAGTTGGTG
Source organism: Oncorhynchus nerka (assembly GCF_034236695.1). Classification (NCBI taxonomy): domain Eukaryota; kingdom Metazoa; phylum Chordata; class Actinopteri; order Salmoniformes; family Salmonidae; genus Oncorhynchus; species Oncorhynchus nerka. The sequence continues at coordinate 66,825,632 of NC_088415.1, forward strand.
ACAGATTGTGGAGCAGTATTCTCCACCACGTCTTCAAGAGGATCTACCAACATAGGAAAAACATTTTTGTTGTTGTTGTATATGATGTAGAAGTAAGATGTTTGAAATGAAGAATGGGAGGCAGTGACATATCACTGAATTAAAATACATCTGATTAAACTCTCCCTCGATCTCTCCCCTTCCTCTCTCCATTGACCCTCTGTCACTGATGACATTGGTTTATGGCTACCACGTAAAGGCAATTCATCTACGTTGACATGAGTTGCAGGCACAGGCTTATAAATCACATCATATCATTTGAAACTGCCCTGCAATTTCCGGCCCTGCCACATTTAGTTACACAGAGAGGAGAGAGACTAGTGTTCGTTAAATTGCTTTGGCAGAGGACACAATTATGTTTTATAAAACGAAGCCATGTTTACCTTGTTACTGTAACACAATGTTATGTATAAGGACATTGAGATTTGGCATCTTACCTCTGTCAAGTATGATGAGTTTGCAGGGCAGAGCCAAGGGAGTTATGGAGTGCTGACACACCAACGCAGTTAAACTACCTGTAAAAAAAACAAACAAAAAAACAACTGTAACCATCCTATTACTTCAAAGAAGATTTCATATTAGCTATAAACATCATTTTAAGAGCTGAAGCACACTTGCAATCATTATCCAGTAGAGGGCACACAGGAACGTTATGCTTTTAAAAAATCAGTACAGAGAGTAACCAGCAGGGGTCACCATTGTGTTATCACTGTCCTCAAAAGGGTATGGCAAAACGTGTGCTACAGAGGAGACACTCACCAAAGTAGGGCTCATCGGGACAGCCCTTCAACCGAACTCCTTTCTGTGTACACTCAATCAGGAAGTGACGGACCAGCTCATTGGACAGATCACCTCCAATCATAGAGTGAGAGAGAGATAACATTATTATACACAAGAATGCTATAAATGCTCATACATGCCTACAACACATTATAACGGGTTTACTTGTTGACTGTAAGTTAAGTGTTAGTGGAGTCTCAGTTACCTTACCCCTGTTAACTCCCATCCCAAATTCTAAGAGATACATACATCTTCTCCAATCACAGCTGAGATTAGCGTTATTATGATTTAACAACAGTGTGTCTGAGGGGCATGACGAGAGTGTGTCTGAGGAATGTCCTCCCATAGAAAAGCTTTCTCCTGGAGCTGGGTTGGGTTTCAACCTCTTAAGTCACAATGCTCGGAGAGGGACTGTGTCATGATGTCCCTACAGGTGAGTGAGGGGGTGAGGGGTGTGAGTGAGGGGGCTCCCGACACCGTGTGGAGGAGAAAGGGAGGGGTTAGGACTTAGTGGGCTGTGCTCTGGGCTGGGCATAAGGACACCAGTGTCTTACAGGAATCCCATTGTTTTAAACTTCTTTCCACAAATAAATAATGATTGTGGACTATGGGGGCGGTTGGAGCAGGTAGACAGCTTCAAGTTCCTCAGTGTCCAAATCACTAAAGACTTCAAATGGTCCAAACACACATGCACAGTTGTGAAGAAGGCGCGAAAGTGCCTCTTCCCCCTCACGAGGTTGAAAAAGTTTGGCGTGGTCCCTCAAATCCTCAAAAGGTTTTACAGATGTACCATTAAGAGCATATTGACTGGCTGCATCACTGCTTGGTATACCACCGCCCTCGATAGCATGGCTTTACATAGGGTTGTGAGGACAGCCCAATAATTCACTGCGACCGAGCTCCCTGCCATCCCGGACCTCTATATCAGGCGGAAAAGAAGGCCATGGGAAATCTTCAAAGACTCCAACCACCCAAGCCATAGACAATTTCTCCTACCACACGCCAAGACTGACATGTCTGACACCAACAGGGTCTTGAACAGCTTCTATCCCCAAGCAATACGACTGATAAATAGCTAACAAAATAGCTCACAGACTTGAGTTAACCTCGTATCTTTCTTGACCTTTAATTTCAATCTTTGCGGTCTCTATGCACAATCACAGGGCCCTACACACTCACTGTCACTCCAACACAAAGATTCACTCACATATACATTTATTCGGACTCTACACACCCGCACCCACACCCACTGAAATACAAGCTGCTGCTACTCTGTTTATCTTATATCCTGTTGCCTAGTCACCTTACCCCTATAGATATCTACCTCCATCACTTCAGTATCCCTGCACATTGTAAATATGATATTGGAACTGACTTTTTATAGATTTCCTGTATATATGATTACTTACTTAATTGTGTATTTCATATTTCCTATTCTTATTTCTAGAGTGTTTTTTTTTTCTAATAATACATTGTTGTTGATTATTGCATTTCACTGTACTTGTGCATGTGACATTGAAGCTTGAAAAGTATACAGCCATACCTCAACTACTCCAGTATCTCTGCACATTGTCAATTTGGTACTGGCTCTGACCATGTACAGTGCATTCGGAAAGTATTCAGACCTCCTTCCCTTTTCCACATTTTGTTACCTTACAACCTCATCAATCTACACACAATAATGACAAAGCAAAAACATATTTTTTGACCTTTTTGCAAACGTTCCCATTGATCATCCATGAGATTCTTCTACAACTTGATTGGAGTCCACTTGTGGTAAATTCAATTGATTGGACATGATTTGGAAAGGCGCACACCTGTCTATATAAGGTCCCACAGTTGGCAGAGCATGTCAGAGCAAAAAGCAAGCCATGAGGTCGAAGGAATTGCCGTGGAGCTCAGTGGCCTCCATCATTCTTAAATGGAAGAAGTTTGGAACCACCAAGACTCTTCCTAGAGTTGGCCGTCTGGCCAAACTGAACAATCGGGGGAGAAGGGTGTTGGTCAGGGAGGTGACCAATTACTTGATGGTCACTCTGACAGAGCTCCAGAGATCTTCTGTGGAGATAGGAGAACCTTCCAGAAGGACAACCATCTCTGCAGCACTTCAACAAAGTACTGAGTAAAGGGTCTGAATACTTATGTAAATGTGAAATTTCATTTTTTTTGCTTTGTCATTATGAGGTATTGTGTGTAGATTGATGAGAAGGAAAACAACTATTTAATCAATTTGAGAAAAAGGCTGTAATGTAAACAAATTTGGAAAAAGTCAAGGGGTCTGAATTCTTTCCAATTGCCCTGTATACACATACGTAGCTTACTTTCAAGTTTGTTCTTATTTCTCGTGTTTAGTTTTTACTTATACTATTTTGACATTGAATACTGCCCTGTTGGGAAGGGCTTGCAAGTTAAGCATTTCACTGTACTTGTTCATGTGAGAAACACAACTTGAAACGTAAAACAAGGAATGCCATGAACAAAGCGATGTATTGCTTGCCAGGACATTTCTAAATTGAATAGAGGCTGTGTTTCATGGTGCGTAATAAAACAATCTGCACTGAATGTCACACAACGTTACATTACTGTGTGTAGGGCAAAAAGCACCCATGGAGAAAGGCCTGAAATCTGTGCAGGTTTAGAAAGCCTGCTTATTCTATTGTTTGTTTTAAAGCACTAGCTGCTACATCTAAAACTACTTAACAAAGAGCACGCCTGTTTGGTTCTATCACAATGCTGCCCAGAAGAGAGACCCAAAGCTAGGAGCTGTTGAACGAACAGAGAGGGGACTATCATGTTCCCTCCATGGAGTTGAATTCAGAGAGTTGTAACAGTAGAGGGCTTTTATAGCTGTTTGGTTCCCAGGATGCTGCAACTCAGTCAGCCAATTCCGTGATACGCCTGTTCTAATGGGGCCTTCTGGAGCACGGAAAGGTTCTGGAAATGTGTGGAACCTGCCCGTATGTACAGATCTAGGACCAGCTTATCCTCCAACAATTGTAACCATGACCATGGATGAACACAAAATTGACCCTAGATAAGCATACACTCCCCTACGTATTTATTTAGATAGTGAAGCTAAAACTTTGAATTTGGCTCTAAACTTCAGCATTTTGGATTTAAGATCAAATGTTTTATATGAGGCAACAGTGTGTCATCTTTTAATCGAGGGTATTTTCATACATATCTGTTTTACCACACTTTATGTATCTAAGTATTTGGACAAATTCACTTATAGTGTATAACATTTAGTCAAAAGATTAGCATTTGGTCCCATATTCCTAGCAGGCATAAATATCATACCCACCCCAAAAATGCTAACCTCCCCTGTTATTGGTAATGGTGAGAGTTAGCATGTTTTGGGGGCATGATCTTTGACCCTCTGTAACTTTCTGTAACATTATTCACGATTCATACATGATTATGTGTAACCATGGTAGCATCCACATTCATGTGGAAGTGTTCAGAAACATATTATATTCTTATTTACAAAAAAACTTTTTACAATAAAAGTGACTCCAAAATGGCACAATACATGATTTACCATTTCTATTGGGCACAACATAATCCGAAACACAAGTAAAACAAACTGCAAATGCATCCAACAAGTTTGTCGAGTCAAAAGCTTGATATTGTAGGCTTGGAATATGGGAATAAATACTGAACTTTTGACTTCTTCAATACACTATAAGTAAATTTGGCCAAATACTGAAGACACCTTAAAATGTGGGGACCAGATACATAAAGTGCTTTCATTCCTAAACGGTAAAACAGATATGTATGAAAATACCCTCAAATAAAAGGCGACATTCTGTACTGTCACCTTATATAAAACATTTGATTTCAAATCCAAAATGCTGGAGTATAGAGCCAAATTTAAAGTTGTAGCTTCACTGTCCATATAAATACGTGTAGCCTATATGGGCTTCATCAATCATCATCCTACTCCTATGTCCCACATCAAACAGGAACCGGTCTGAACCTAAAGCTCTGTCCCCTTATCTCTCTCAGCCAATTCCTACCTTTCTTGCTCTGCTGCAGGACTGAGTGAGGGGGTGTGGCCACCTTCATGGCCAGCCCATAGGCTCCTTTGAAGGAGTGGCTGTCCCGTACTATGAAAAATCCGGGCTCCTTGTCCTTCAGGACTGAGATAGCTGAGAGGAGGAGGAAAGAAGGAGGAAAGGAGAAGAGAAAGACACAGGAATACATTTTAGTGACGATGTCACAGAGGAGTGTGGAAACTGTCAAAATCTCACAACACTGTCAAAATGTTGAAGTGCATTATGGAAATTTGGCAGACAAAATACTCCTGGGAAACAAAAAACATATTTCCTAATGTTTTTACCTTGGTCCCTGGAGATATCAGGCTTGTACCAGAATTTCGATGTGTCTTGCACAAAGTTTACAGTCACATGCTTGCTGGCCAGGACATCTGGAAAAACAGTATCACAAACACACCAGAGGTTAGTCAATGCACAAAGACCTCAGGCATTCAATCACTGTAACCAAGTTCAAAAGACATCCATATGTGGCTAATCCGAATTGACCGAGAAAACCCACCTAAAGGATACAGTACATACAGTCTCAAGAAGAAGTATGTGAACCCTTTGGAATTACCTGGATTTCTGCATAAATTTGTCATAAAATTTGATCACAATGGACAAACACAGTGTGCTTAAACTAATAACACACAAAGTATTATGTTTCTTGTCCATATTGAATACATAATTTAAACATTCACAGTGTAGGTTGGAAAAAGTATGTGAACCTCGAGGCTAATGACTTCTCCAAAAGATAATTGGAGTCAGTCAGCTAACCTGGAGTCCAATCAATGAGATGAGATTGGAGATGTTGGTTAGAGATGCCCTGCCCTATAAAAAAAACTCACAAAATTTGAGTTTGCTAGTCACTAGAAGCATTGCCTGATGTGAACCATGCCTCGAACAAAAGAGATCTCATGTGACCTAAGATTAGAATTTGACTTGCATAAAGTTGGAATGGATTAGAAAAGTATGTTTAAAAGCCTTGAAGTTCACAGTAAGACAAATTGTCTATGAATGGAGAAAGTTCAGCACTGTTGCTACTCTCCCTAGGAGTGGCTGTCCTGCAAAGATGACTGCAGAATGCTCAATGAGGTTAATAAGAATCTTAGAGTGTCAGCTAAAGACTTACAGAAATCTCTGTAACATGCTAAGGTCGACCGATTAGGATTTTTCAACGCCGAAACCGATACCGATTATTGGGGGACCAAAAAAAGCCAATACCGATTAATTGTCCGATTTTTCTATATATATTTGTAATAATGACAATTACAACAATACTGAATGAACACTTATTTTAACTTAACCTGTTAGTACTCTAGGGGCAGTATTTCATTTTTGGATAAAAGGACGTGCCCGTTTTAAGCGCAATATTTTGTCACGAAAATATGCTCGAATATGCTTGGAATTGATAGTTTTGGAAAGAAGAGAATCTTACGTTTCCAGAACTGCAAAGATTTTCACTGTGAGTCCCTTAGAACAAATGCTTCGGGCAAAACCAAGATGTATGACCGACCAGGAAATGAACAGGATTTTTGAGGCTACGTTTTCCATGATCGCCTTATATGGCTGTGAATGCGACAGGAATAAACGGACACTTTATCTTGTTTCCCCAAGGTCTCTGCAGCATTGTGACGTATTTGTAGGCATATCATTGGAAGATTGACCATAAGAGACTACAATTGCCAAGTGTCCCGCTTGGTGTCTGCGTGGCATTTGGTGCGCAAAAGTCAGGTCCCAATATTTTTCCATTCGAATCAGACAACAAAGCAGGCTTCAAGGACGGTGCTTTCAATGGAGAGATATATGCCAAACCACTTTCAGGATTGATTCAAACAACGTTTTCCATGTTTCAGTCGATATTATGGAGTTAATTCGGAAAAAAGTTCGACGTGTAGGTGACTGAATTTTCGGTTAGTTTCGGTAGCCAAATGCATAGTAACAAAAGGGAACGATGTGTCCTACACAAGAATCTTTCAGGAAAAACTGGACATCTGCTATGTAACTGAGAGTCTCCTCATTGAAACATCTGAAGTTCTTCAAAGGTAAATTATTTTATTTGATTCCTTGGCTGGTTTTTGTGAATATGTTGCGTGCTAAATGCTAACGATAAATGCTAAGCTAGCTATCACCACTCTTACACAAATTATTGATTTTCTCTGGTTCTAAAGCATATTTTGAAAATCTGAGACGACAGGATTGTTAAGAAAAGGATAAGCTTGAGAGCAGGCATATTTATTTCATTTAATTTGCGATTTTTAGAAATCGCTAACGTTGCGTTATGGTAATGAGCTTGAGGCTGTAGTAACGATACCGCATGCGGGATGGGGCGGACTATGAGGTTAATATAATACATCAATCAAATCTATTTAGTCTCAAATAAATAATGAAACATGTTCAATTTGGTTTAAATAATGCAAAAAAAAGTGTTGGAGAAGAGAGTAAAAGTGCAATATGTGCCATGTAAAAAAGCTAACGTTTGAGTTCCTTGCTTAGAACATATGAAAGCTGGTGGTTCCTTTTATCATGAGTCTTCAATATTCCCAGGTAAGAAGTTTTAAGGTTGTAGTTATTATGGACTATTTCTCTCTACACCATTTGTATTTCATATACCTTTGACTATTGGATGGTCTAATAGGTACTTTAGTATTGCCAGCCTACTCTCGGGAGTTGATAGGCTTGAAGTCATAAACAGCGCAATGCTTGAAGCACAGCGAAGAGCTGCTGGCAAATGCAGGAAAGTGCTGTTTGAATGAATGCTTACGAGCCTGCTGCTGCCTACCACCGCTCAGTCAGAGTGCTCTATCAAATCATAGACTTAATTATAATATAATAACACAGAAATACGAGCCTTAGGTCATTAATATGTTCAAATCCAGAAACTATAATTTCGAAAACAAAACGTTTATTCTTTCAGTGAAATACAGAACTGTTCCGTATTTTATCTAACGGGTGGCATCCCTAACTCTAAATATTGCTGTTACATTGCACAACCTTCAATGTAATGTCATAATTATGTACAATTCTGGCAAATTAATTACGGTCTTTGTTAGGAAGAAATGAGAGCGTCTGCTAAATGACTTAAATGTAAATGTAAATGTCCTCACACATACATATACCTTGACTCTGCTTGCACAGAACGCAAGAGAAGTGACACAATTTCCCCAGTTAAAATAAATTAATGTTAGCAGGCAATATTAACTAAATATGCAGGTTTAAAAATATATACTTGTGTATTGATTTTAAGAAAGGCATTGATGTTTATGGTTAGGTACACATTGGTGCAACGACAGTGCTTTTTTCGCGAATGTGCTTGTTAAATCACCCGTTTGGTGAAGTAGGCTATGATTCAATGATAAATTAACAGGCACTGTATCCTCAAGCTATATAAACTAGCAATATCATCAACCATGTGTAGTTAACTAGTGATTATGTTAAGATTGATTGTTTTTTATAAGATAAGTTTAATGCTAGCTAGCACCTTACCTTGGCTCCTTGCTGCACTCGCATAACAGGTAGTCAGTCTGCCACGCAGTCTCCTCATGGAGTGCAATGTAATCGATCATAATCGGTGTCCAAAAATGCTGATGACCGTTTGTTATGAAAACTTGAAATCGGCCCTAATTAATCGGCCATTCCGATTAATCGGTCGACCTCTAATGCTAACATCTCTGTTGACGAGACTACGACATGGAAAACACTAAACAAGAATGGTGTTCATGGGAGGACACCACGGAAGAACCCATTTCTGTCAACAACAAAAAAACATTGCTGCACGTCTGAAGTTCGCAAAAGAGCACCTGAATGTTTTACAGTGCTACTGGCAAAATATTCTGTGGACAGATTAAAATTAAAGTTCATTGGTTTGGAAGGAACACACAACACTATGTGTGGAGAGAAAAAGCCAAAGCACACCAACATCAAAACCTCATCCCAACTGTAAAGTATGGTGGAGGGAGCATCATGGTTTTGGACTGCTTTGCTGCCTCAGGGCCTGGACAGCTTGCTATCATCAACAGAAAAATGAATTCCAAAGTTTATCAAGGCATTTTGCAGGAGAATTTAAGGCTATCTGTCCGCCAACTGAAACTCAACAGAAGTTGAGCTTCAGGACAACGACCCAAAACACAGAAGTAAATCAACAACAGAAAGGCTTCAACAGAAGAAAATATGCCTTCTGGAGTGGCTCAGTCAGAGTCCTGACCTCAACCTGATTGAGATGCTGTGGCATTACCTCAAGAGAGAGGTTCACACCAGACATCCCAAGAATATTACTGAACTTAAACAGTTTTGTAAAGAGGAATGGTCCAAAATTCCTCCTGACCGTTGTGCAGGTCTGATCTGCAACTACAGAAAACATTTGGTTGAGGTTATTGCTGGCAAAGGAGGGTCAACCAGTTATTAAATCCAAACGTTCAGAAACTTTTTCCACCCTGCACTGTGAATGTTTATATGGTGTGTTCAATGAAGATATGAAAACGTAAAATTGTTTGCGTGTTATTAGTTTAAGCAGACTGTGTTCGTCTATTGTTGTGACTTAGATGAAAATCAGATCAAATTTTATGACCAATTTATGCAGAAATCCAGGTAATTCCAAAGGGTTCACATACTTTTCTTGCCACTGTAGAACAGAACTGATTACCTTCTTTACAGTATTGTACCAACCCAAGCCATTGGCTCAGATAAGAAGTGATTGGCTATTAATTGTGTAAGCAAGGGGGTTACCTGGCAGAGGTGAAGCGGTGCCCGGCATCTGTGCAGAGGCTGAGAGATCAGGCAGGATGTTGGGAAATGGGATACTGAGGGAGCTTCCGCTATGTGGGCTGGAGAATCCGCTAGGGGCTGGGGAGGCTGTGCCCAAGGAGTGCTCCCCGTCCGACTCCCTCCTCTTCTCAGGCAGCAGTGGAGGCAAGGCACCCTGGGCCTGGAGCTGCTGCAGCTGTGGCAGGTGCTGGGTCCGGATGGTGCCCAGCCCATCCATGGAACCGGAACCCATACAGGACAGGCCCCTCTCCATGCCTCCGTTCCCCAGTAGAGGAGAGGCAGAGGGTGGGCTGTCGACTGCGCCATAGCCCCCCAGGCCTAAGTTGTCTTGCACGTCAAAGCTGTGCGCAAGGCTGTGGGTGAGGCCATAGTGTGCCATGTGGCTCTGCTGGCTGCCCCGGGGGGAGCTGTGGGCGTTGGGCGCAGGGTGAGTGTGGGGTTGGGGGTGCATGGGAGGGGAGTGGTGGCTGTAGTCCAAGGACATGGAGTGGGGATGGAGGGCTCTGTCCTCTGGCCAGGGCTGACCCATGGAGGGGCTTGAGAGAGGAGGAAGAACACAAAAATGAGAAGATCATGAAAAACACCTCTCTAATGAAACTGTATGACCATAATATAGTAGCCTATAACCATAATTAGCATCTGCTTAAATGTAAAATGTACATGTACAGTACCAGTAAAAAGTTTGAACACAACTACTCATATTTTTACTACAGTCGTGCCCAAAAGTTTTGAGAATGACACAAATATTAATTTTGACAAAGTCTGCTGGCTCAGTTTGTAGGATGGCAATTTGCATATACTCCAGAATGTTATGAAGAGTGATCAGATGAATTGCAATGAATTGCAAAGTCCCTCTTTGCCATGCAAAATTAACTGAATCCCCCAAAAAACTTTCCACTGCATTTCAGCCCTGCCACAAAAGGACCAGCTAACATCATGTCAGTGATTATCTCGTTAACACAAGGCTGGAGGTCACTCTGTCATGCTGATTGAGTTCGAATAACAGACTGGAAGCTTCAAAAGGAGGGTGGTGCTTGATTTGGATTGTTCTTCCTCTGTCAACCATGATTACCTGCAAGGGAACACGTGCCGTCATCATTGCTTTGCACAAAAAGGGCTTCACAGGCAAGGATATTGCTGCCAGTAAGATTTCACCTAAATCAACCATTTATCAGATCATCAAGAACTTCAAGGAGAGCGGTTCAATTGTTGTGAAGAAGGTTTCAGGGCGCCCAAGAAAGTCCAGCAAGCGCCAGGACCGTCTCCTAAAGTTGATTCAGCTGCGGGATCGGGGCAGCACCAGTACAGAGCTTGCTCAGGAATGGCAGCAGGCAGGTGTGGCAGCAGGCAGGTGTGAGTGCATCTGCACGCACAGTGAGGCGAAGACTTTTGGAGGATGTGCTGGTGTCAAGAAGGGCAGCAAAGAAGCCACTTCTCTCCAGGAAAAACATCAGGGACAGACTGATATTCTGCAAAAGGTACAGGGATTGGACTGCTGAGGACTGGGGTAAAGTCATTTTCTCTGATGAATCCCCTTTCCGATTGTTTGGGGAATCCAGAAAAAAAGCTTGTCTGGAGAAGACAAGGTGAGCGCTACCATCAGTCCTGTGTCATGGCAACAGTAAAGCATCCTGAGACCATTCATGTGTGGGGTTGCTTCTCAGCCAAGAGAGTGGGCTCACTCACAATTATGCCTAAGAACACAGCCATGAATAAAGAATGGTACCAACACATCCTTCGAGAGCAACTACTCCCAACCATCCAGGAACAGTTTGGTGAAGAACAATGCCTTTTTCAGCATGATGGAACATCTTGCCATAAGGCAAACGTGATAACTAAGTGGCTCGGGGAACAAAACATAGATATTTTGGGTCCATGGCCAGGAAACTCCCCAGACCTTAATCCCATTGAGAACTTGTGGTCAATCCTCAAGAGGCGGTTGGACAAACAAAACCCCACAAATTCTGACAAACTCCAAGCATTGATTACGCAAGAAAGGGCTGCCATCAGTCAGGATGTCGCCCAGAAGTTAATTGACAACACGCCAGGGCAGATTGCAGAGGTCTTGAAAAAGAAGGGTCAACACTGCAAATATTGACTCTTTGCATCAACTTCATGTAATTGTCAATAAAAGCCTTTGACACATTTAATTATACTTCAGTATTCCATAGTAACATCTGACAAAAATATCTAAAGACACTGAAGAAGCAAACTTTGTGGAAATTAATATTTGTGTCATTCTCAAAACTTTTGGCCACAACTGTATGTTCTCCATTGTAGAACAATAGTATAATAATAAGACTATGAAATAACACATATGGAATCATGTTGTAACCAAAAAAGTGTTGAACAATTTGAGATTCTTCAAAGTAGCCACTCTTTGATGAAAGTTTTTCACACTCTTGGCATTCTCTCAACCAGCTTCATGGGGTAGACATGTGGAATGCATTTAAATTAACAGGTGTGCATTGTTAATAGGTTAATTTGTGGAAGTTAATTTGTTCATTCTTAATGTGTTTGAGGCAATCAGATGTGCTGTGAAAAGGTAGGTGTGGTATACAGAAGATAGCCCTATTTGGTGAAATACGAAGTCCATATTATGGCAAGAACAGCTCAAATAAGCAAAGAGAAATGACAGTCCATCATTACTTTAAGACATGAAGTCAGTCAATCAGGAACATTTCAAGAACTTTGAAAGTTTCTTTAAGTGCAGTCGCAAACTGCACTTAAAGAGGACTACCACAAGAAAGGAATGAGGACTGCCAAAGGAAAGGAATACCCAGAGTTACCTCTGCTACAGCCTCAGAAATTGCGGCCCAAATAAATGCTTCACAGAGTCCAAGTAACAGACACATCTCAATATCAACTGTTCAGAGGAGACTGTGTGAATCAGGATTTCATGGTCCAATTGCTGCAAAGAAACCACTACTAAAGGACATCAATAAGAAGAAGATACTTGCTTGGGCCAAGAAACACGAGCAATGGACATTAGACCAGTGGAAATCTGTCTTTGGTCTGATGAGTCCAAATTTTAGATTTTTTGTTCCAACCACCGTGTCTTTGTGAGACCCAGAGTTGGCGAACGGATGACTATCACAATCACAATCACCCGACCTCAACCCAATTGAGATGGTTTGAAATGAGGTGGACCGCAGCGTGAAGGAAAGCATCCAACAAATGCTCAGCATATGTGGGAACTTCTTCAAGACTGTTGGAAAAGCATTCCTCATGAAGCTGGTTGAGAGAATGCCAAGAGCCTGCAAAGCTGTCATCAAGGCAAAGAGTGGCTACTTTGAAGTATCTAAAACATAAAATATATTTTGATTTTATTAATATGTTTTTGTTTACTACATGATTCCATGTGTTATTTCATAGTTTTGATGTCTTAACCTGTTCAACCTATGGGGGCGCTATGTCATTATTGGATAAAAAGACGTGCCCGTTTTAAGCGCAATATTTTGTCACGAAAAGATGCTCGACTATGCATGGAATTGACAGCCTTGGAAAGACAAAACTCTGACGTCTCCAAAACTGCAAAGATATTATCTGTGAGTGCCCCAGAACTAATGCAACAGGCGAAACCAAGATGAAGTTTCATACAGGAAATGCCCCAGATTCTGAAGGCGCTGTGTTCCAATGTCTCCTTATATGGCTGTGAATGCGCCATGAATGAGCCTGCGGTTTCTGTCTATTCCCCGAGGTGTCTGCAGCATTGTGACGTGTTTGTAGGCATATCATTGGAAGATTGACCATAAGAGACTACATTTACCTGGTGTCCCGCCCGGTGTCCTGTGTGCGTAATCTGTAGGTCCATGCGCGTTCCATTTCTTCAGAAGAGAAAGTAAACTGCCACGATGGATTTTATCGTCGATAGATATGTGAAAAAAACCTTGAGGACTGATTCTAAACATCGGTTTGCCATGTTTCTGTCGATATTATGGAGTTAATTTGGAAAAAAGTTCGCGTTTTAATGACTTAATATATATATTTTTTTTCCCCCTCCCCAAATGTGATGAACAAAACGGAGCGATTAGTCGACACAAATAATATTTTTTGTAAAAACGGAACATTTGCTATCTAACAGAGTCTCCTCATTGAAAACATCCGAAGTTCTTCAAAGGTAAATGATTTTTTAGCTATGGTTCAAAAGCATATTTTGAAAATCTGAGATGACAGTGTTGTTAACAAAAGGCTAAGCTTGAGAGCAAATAGATTAATTTCATTTCATTTGCGATTTTCATGAATAGTTAACGTTGTGTTATGCTAATGAGCTTGTGGATAGATTTACACAATCCTGGATACAGGTTTTTTTTCGTAGCTAAACGTGACGCAGAAAACGGAGCGATTTGTCCTAAACAAATAATCTTTCAGGAAAAACTGAACATTTGCTATCTGAGAGTCTCCTCATTGAAAACATCCGAAGTTCTTCAAAGGTAAATGATTTTATTTGAATTATTTTCTGGTTTTTGTGGAAAATGTTGCATGCTGAATGCTAGGCTTAATGCAATGCTAGGCTATCAATACTCTTACACAAATGCTTGTTTAGCTATGGTTCAAAAGCATATTTTGAAAATCTGAGATGACAGTGTTGTTAACAAAAGGCTAAGCTTGAGAGCAAATAGATTAATTTCATTTCATTTGCGATTTTCATGAATAGTTAACGTTGTGTTATGCTAATGAGCTTGCGGATAGATTTACACAATCCTGGATACAGTTTTTTTTCCGTAGCTAAAACGTGACGCAGAAAACGGAGCGATTTGTCCTAAACAAATAATCTTTCAGGAAAAACTGAACATTTGCTATCTGAGAGTCTCCTCATTGAAAACATCTGAAGTTCTTCAAAGGTAAATGATTTTATTTGAATGCTTTTTCTGGTTTTTGTGGAAAATGTTGCCTGCTGAATGCTAACGCTAAATGCTACGCTAAATGCTACGTTAGCTATCAATACTGTTACACAAATGCTTGTTTTGCAATGGTTGAGAGGCATATTTTGAAAATCTGAGATGACAGTGTTGTTAACAAAAGGCTAAGCTTGAGAGCAAATAGATTAATTTCATTTAATTTGCGATTTTCATGAATAGTTAACGTTGCGTTATGGTAATGAGCTTGAGGCTGTAGTCACGATACCGGATCCGGGATGGCTCGACGCAAGAAGTTAACTATTATTATACAATGTGAAAAATATATAATATATATAATTAAAACCCTTGAATGAGTAGGTGTGTCCAAACTTTTGACTGATACTGTACATTTTGAATAAACATGAGCTGGGCTTCTAATAATTGTGCGAAAGCGTTGTATTTGATTGGCTGTACCTGTCTGTCCGTTGTGGCATCCCACTAATGAACGCCGAGCGAGAGGAGCTGAAGGACCTATGGCAGCTGGGGGAAGAGTCTGGAAGGCCCTCTTCTGCGGACTGGGGAACATGACCAATCATCTCTAAGTAACCTCTGGGCTCTGTGGGGGTGTGAGAGGGCATATATATTACAAATTACACATATAGGTTATTACATTCAAGAAGTAGGGATGGAATGCACTAAATCTAAGTCTGTTGACAGACACTCCAAAATAAATCGAATTTCATCCAGTTTCTCCAAAACATCTGGATATTACATGAACAGAAACGGAGCAGAAATGTCTCATCTATTAACCATAACTTTAAGCATTTCAGTCACATAAATGTGCTGTCCCCCCAGGTGAGACATATTTAGAGTACATCCAATAGTAAAGAGAGCAGTCAGCAGTGGAGTTAAATGATTCTCCAGTCAGTCTGCTGCTGGCTCAACAGTACAGCAGCCATCCATTGCTCTGTTCAGTACAGAGCCGATTACTCTGCCTAGCAGAGCCCCCCAACATAATTGAATAAATCTTTTATCACTGACATGGAGGCCCTGACAGGTGCCTGCCCCCAAAACCTGAAACCACATGTTTCCAGTCCACGTATTTCACACAGTTTAGTGAATGACGGATGTTTCCATGGGTTACCAGTTATCTCTATGGGAATGTGGAGGGCAAGGCAGACAAAGAGACGAGAGAGAGGGGGACTGGTATCTTTTTGTCCCTCGCCCCTTCTATTGACACTAGCACTTTCATCAAGGAAATGTAAAAAAAATGGTGGGGCACCCGATGTCTCGACCCGCTGTAACCATGGCACGGCTGAATGCGGTGATTCGATATGCAGTGCGTGCTTGGATGAAGTGGGCACAGTGGGGGAACAGATCAGTCTGGGGATGCTGTCACTCTCACAACCCCTCTGACACAGATCACTGTCACTATGACAACAGTCACTGTGTGTGTGTGTGTGTGTGTGTGTGTGTGTGTGTGTGTGTGTGTGTGTGTGTGTGTGTGTGTGTGTGTGTGTGTGTGTGTGTGTGTGAGTATAACCCCAGACATCATCACTGCCATTCCTCACCAATGACCCACAGTCACGACAGGGTGGCACAACTCTGTCAACTACTCAACTGAATTTGGAACAAAAACCCTCTTCGTGACTGTTTTCAGAGGAAGGGAACCACGGAAGGTTATTATGGCATGTCTGATTATGTCTCTACACCCTAAACTATTGTTTAATAAAGGGGCAAAAGCGAATTAATGCTCCTGAGGCAATTGTAAGTTATATTCTCCAATAAGGAATCAGTATATACAAGTAATTTAAAAGTCCAATAATGGATCCAGCAACTGCAGATGGTGCCTTCAATATATATGCCAGTACATGATACATCTCTACATCAGCAAACAGTTCACTTTCATTGCAGCTACATAAAAACAGCATGCTCACTTTTCTCATTGTATATATCATTCCTTCTCACAACTATCTATGCGCTCTCCTCCTCTCACCTTTTCCCTTCTCTTGTGGACTTCAGTACACAAAACATCAGCCATTGATGTCAAATTGTGATTGAGAGACTGATGAAGTGTGTGCAGCCTGCTTTCCATTCTAAGAGGATGGTCTCTCAAAAACAAAAATTCTGGTTGGTTTTTCTTTGGATTTTCTCCTACCATATCAATTGTGTTGTAGTCTCATACATTTTTTAAAACATTTCCACAAACTTCAATGTGTTTTCTATCCAATGGTACCAATTATATGCATATCCTGGCTTCTGGGCCTGAGTAACAGGCAGTTGACTTTTGGCACGTCAGTCAGGCAGAAATTGCGAAAAAAGGACCCCAGCCTGAAAATGGCTCAACACAGAATAGCCGCATGTGCACACTTTCTTGGAAATCATTTGGAGAAAATATATTTTCTATTTTATTCAGCCTCGTTCAATTGTATTCTTCAAACTATAAGATAATAAAAATAACGCCACGGAATTCTAAGCAAATCTTATTTGTTAAATTAATTAGTGTAGCCCACAGCCATATGGCTTAGCTATATCAAGGCCTAACATGAGGACAAATCAGAGTATGCTACTCTGTTCTTCTGAAAAAGAGACTACATTTTCTTCATATCATATGTTTCTTTAGACCTTTTCTAATGGGGTAGGCTCTATTAAATTGATTTATTAGACTTTTTTAAATGTAGATGTTCCAAAGGACTGCATCAGTGGCTTGCAGGCTATGCGTGGAAGCCAGGAGATGCTAAATGTGTTTATGTTAATTAACAGTAAATTACCATGAGACCGGCAGTTGTTTGCTTCACAGTCAACGGCTGTGACTGCCACAGCCCTAATTTATGTCAACTTCTGAAGGACGTCCTCCAACCTATCAGAACTCTTGCAGCGTGAACTGACGTATTGTCCACCCAATCAAAGGCTCATAGAATGAATCTTGTACTGAAAGCATATGCTACAGCTATCACTGCCATGCATAAAAGGTGGTGAGTAGTTTACTCAAAGAGAAAAAGACAATAGTTGATCCGTTTTGAACAATTTAATTTCTTCCAAAATCAAGGAGAAGCAAGAGAGAGAGAGAGATAGTTGCTTGTATTTAAAAAAAAACGTTCACTTAGCTAGCAAATGCAGCTAGCTGGTTTAGCCTACTCAAACAGAGAGGGATGCTATGTTAGCCAGCTGGCTATGGATATCCAACACCGGAACTATGCCAAGTCAAGCTAAGCTTTTGGGTTTATAAATGTATCATAAATTCATCGGTAGTGCAAACACACAATTTCATCAGCTGTCGGGTGGCTGGTCTCAGACGATCCCGCAGGTGAAGAAGCAGGATGTGGAGGTCCTGGTCTGGTATGGTTACACGTGGTCTGCGGTTGTGAGGCCAATTTGATATACTGATATAAAAACAATGTTGGAGGTGGCCTATGGTAGAGAAATGAACATTACATTCTCTGGCAACAGCTCTGGTGGACATTCCTGCAGTCAGCATGCCAATTGCACGCTCCCTCGAAACTTGGGACATTGTGTTGCATGACAAAACTGCACATTTTAGAGTGGCCTTTTATTGTACCCAGCACAATGTTACATTTTTTTATTTAACCTTTATTTAACTAGGCAAGTCAGTTAAGAACAAATTCTTATTTACAATGACAGCCTACCCTGGCCAAACATGGATGACGCTTGGCCAATTGTGTGCCGCCCTATAGGACTCCCAATCACGGACAACTCATAAAACATGGGACCAACACTTGCATGTTGCGTTTATATTTTTGTTCAGTGTATTATATTCAGCCCAAGGGCACAATGGCTACTTTGGCCACAAAAGGCATGGATTTTTTTAGGTGACATTACGGTGGGAAATATTAGGCCTGGTGAGAATATTATCAACTGATTGAATTTCTGCAAAAACATTCAGAAACCTTCTCAGGGAAGCTCTTCTGCACGCTTGTCTTCCTCACCAGGGTCTTAACCCGACTGCAATTCAGCATTGTAACTGACTTCAGTGGGCAAATGCTCACCTTCGACGGCCACTGGCATGTTGGAGAAGTATGTTCTTCCCGGATAAATTCCAGTTTCAACTGTACTGGGTAGATGGCAGACAACGTGTATGGCGTCCTCTTGGTATGTTCTTCACAAATAAATCCCAGTTTCAACTGTACTGGGTAGATGGCAGACAGCGTGAATGGCGTTGTGTTGGCAAGCGGTTTGCTGATGTCAACATTGTGAACAGTGCCCCATGGTGGTGGTGGGGTTATGGTTTGAGCTATGGACCATGAACACAATTGCATTTTATCGATGGCAATTTGAATGCACAGAGATACCGTGACAAAATCCTGAGGCCCATTGTCGTGCCATTCATCCGGAGCCATCACCTTATTTATTATTATTTTCTCCCCAATTTCGTGATATCCAATTGGTAGTTACAGTATTGTCCCATCGCTGCAACTCCTGTACAGACTCAGGAGAGGCGAAGGTCAAGAGCCATGCGTCCTCCGAAACAAGACTCTGCCAAGCCTCACTGCTTCTTGACACACTGCTCGCTTAACCCGGAAGCCAGGCGCATCAATGTGTTGGAGGAAACACCGTACAACTGGCGACCGTGTCAGTGTGCATGCACCCGGCCTGCCACAGGAGTCGCTAGAGCGCGATGGGAAAAGGAGATCCTGTCCGTCAAAACCCTCCCCTAACCCGGACGACCAATTGTGCGCCGCCTCATTGGTCTTCTGGTCGGGGACAGCTGCGACACAGCCCGGGATCGAACATGGATCTGTAGTGCGCACATGGCAGTAGGCTAAAAGCGCAAATGTTCCAAAATGCAATCAACTAGCTGGAAAACACTGTTCTCAAATGGGACCTTTATTTTAAAGTTGCATTGTTAAGGTGAAAATCATCTCCCCCAAAGTTGAAACTCAAACGCCGCCTATGTATGTCTCTTGGGCTCCACACCCGTTGTAAAGCGGATTAATGTGCTTAATTCACTGAGGAGGATGGTCCTCCCCTTTCTCCTCTGAGGAGCCTCCACTGATACAGATGAAGGATCTTAATTTGAGCACCCTTATGCAGGAAAACTTTGCTGCAATGCAGGACATTTTAAACATGTATTATACTTTAGGTTTAAAAAGGCTTCTGAAGTTTGTAATTTCCACTTTGAAATTTCAGACTTGAAATGTATCAACCCCTACAAACATGTCTATTCATTATAATCAACATAGTAATTCACAATTTCTGTTGCTGCGGAATTATTTTCCTGCTGAAGCAGACTGGCTCACTTTAAGAGCCTCCATCTGTATAACTGGGTGTGTTCCACCACTGAGAAACATCTAAGACCACAACAAAACTTCTACGGACAAACAAAAAATGTAACTGTTTCAGGCACTGAAGGCTTTGACACAACATGCTATAAAAGACTAACTTTTCAGGACTGAAACCACACAGACGTTCTCCAAACCAACCATGGGAGGAGAGAGTCTGGTATGGAACCCCCAGGGAAGGGAGGCAGTCCCTGGCTTTGTTTAGTGCACTGCCTCCAACCAACACAATGTTCTCAGACATTAGTTATGGAATGTGACAGTACTGGGTCCCTCTCTGTCTCCTAGAGCTCCTTCTCTCACTCACTATCTTTCTCCATCACCCACTCTCTGTTGTTAATTAAGTGAGAGATTAAGTAAAGAGGGAGAGGGGGATGAGAGGGAGAATGAGTGGAATAGACTCTATCACTTCCAATGTGTACACTTCCCTACATAGAACACTTACTATCAATTGTTTCACTGCCCCATGGTCTGGCTCCTTCAATCAAATGGCTTTGTCAAAGGTCAAGTGCCACATTATCTATTCACCTCACAATGGCCTGACATTTCAATACATCTATTCACTTTATTTAGAGACTAGTGGTATTTCTACGAATAATTCTATACTCTAAAAATGGAAATATTTTTTTGAGTAACAACTGTAATCCATTGTGTTAAAGAATATATTTCAACATTTATCTCACTTCATCTGAATGAATGAGAATGTCAGTGTGCTGTGATACACACAGCTTAGAGACTACATTCTCCAGAGGTACAGTACACATTGCCACAATGACCTACCATGCTCCGTCCTGTAAGCTCCATATGATTGCATGCTGGGAGACGGAGTTTGCCTCAGGTGAGTGAATTCCGCCATGTTTTTCACTATGGAAGCATAGAAGACGAGATGAGGTTTAAAATCCAGTAATTCAGCAACGATCACGAGAGCCATCATATGAACACACACACAGACCCCTGGAAAAATACACAAGACAATAACGGATGCTCTTACCATAAGGTGTAGGGGGAGAGATGGGGAAGGCAGGAGTAGGAGGAGTCACGTCACTACCAGCCTCCACTCCGCTGTCCATCTTTGGACCCTGAGCTCTGTAGTCCACACTGTCACTCCTGAACAGCATGCCATGCTGTAATACAAAACACACACACACACACACACACACAAACGTGTGTAAACATCACCTCATTGTACCCAGCAAAAACAGTACACAGCAAAACCCGGCACGAACACACAAAATAGGGCACACAAGCAAGATAATGACACGGTATTGACAGACATTGGGAGTCAGTGAGACACGGTTTCAGTGTGTTCCTGTACCTGGGAGTGAGGTACGCAGGGTGAGTAGGTCCGTGTGCTCTTGTACTCCTCCTGCACGCCCCAGCGTGAGCCACCGAATCCTGGGCGATCTGTGACATCAATGTCCTGCCGACTCTGCATGGAGTCCACTTTGACGTCCCCAACGGACAATGGGGCAGCTGAACAGACACACAAACACGGAGACGGACAGGAGGGTGAGAACTGGCCATTAACGTTGAACATACCAGAAAGCTCTACCACCACAAACCTATAGGAAATACACGCATCTGAAGGATGTCAACCCGTTAAGCCATGTTAGTGAAATGCAATGTGTGAAGCAATAGCATACCAAAGACTTCTGGCTCTAACTTCTTCACTACAATCTCTACTAGGAGTCATTATACCACTCCAATAACTTCAGTACTAGTGTCTGTGTCGTTGTGAGTGGACAGGTGAGGAATGCAGCGGGGGCTGAGAGGAATGTGAGATGGGGGTCAGGATTGTGAATGACTGGCGTGGGGTGACCCTCCACTTGGCACGGGGTGCTAATTTAAGGCCTCCCGGTGTGTGTGTGCGTGTGCGTATGTGTGTGTGTGTGTGTGTGTGTTATTTTGGACTTCATTTGTTGTATTTTTCTCGGTCAGCATCTTTTCTTTTGAGTGTGTGTCCGTTTTTTTTCGAAACCTGTATGTTTCAGTCTGGCTAGGCACACTTGTTTGTACATTAACATTTACATTTGAGCCATTTACAGAGGTAGGATCTTAATTGGATCACTCTTTTGTTGCTTTTCCTGCAAATTAGTAAATGCAAAGTTGTAGTGGATTTGAGTTTGAAAAATGCTTCTAAAGTTTGTCTTTTGAAATGTCCGACTTGATTTCCCAAACTAAAAAGGTTATCAACCCCTACAAATTTTTTTTATTGATTATAATGCACAAAATAATTCACGCTTCCTGTTGCGACTTAAAATGTGTGCATTCATCTTAAAATGTATATAAATATCACAGTCGTAGTAAATACACTTTCCCTCAGTAAAGAAGTTATCAGCAAAGTCAGTGCTAGTAGGAAAAGACAAGAGCAGGCTGTTTTTTTCTGGGGGGGTGGGATTTATTTCATCTACTCTTTGGAGAAGTAGAGTTTCAGACCTTTTTGGGAGATGTACAGGGACTCCACTGTCTTGACGTTAGGGGGAAGCTTGTTCTACCATTGGGGTGCCAGGACAGAGAAGAGCTTTGATTACGCAGAGCGGAAGATGACCATGTAGGGGTGGGAGGGCCAAGAGACCATAGGTGACATAACAGAGTGCTCTGATTGGGGGTTTGAGCATAGCCTGAAGGTAAGGAAGGGCAGTTCTCCTTGCAGATCCATAGGCAAGTACTATGGTCTTGAAGTGGATGCGCGCTTGGACTAAAAGTTTGTCTCTGTTGTGGGTTGGAGGCATCATGGGGAGTTGAGCTCTTTGAAGAGGATCTGAATGAATGGCCATCTCATTACCATGTGATAGACAAACACTGCAACGACTCACTATCACCTCTCGAACTGCTGCTCTCAGGGGGGGATCTCGTCATTGTCCTTTAGCTTGTAAACACAGTCATTTTTGGGATGTTGCTATCTTTTTCAGTTTTTGGGAGCCCTCACTTTGTAGAGATATCAGATATTCCTAAAATGATATCATGATTTGGGTTAAGATTATGTTAGTCACTCAGCAAACATAAGCACGACAGTAGGACAGTACTTCGCCTATTTCCACGAAGGAAAGGAGACACTACACAACCCGGAAATTCCCTTATAAATTGGGCTTGACATGTACACAACAGTGTCAAAGGCGAGTCGTTGAGCGAGTTTGCTTGTAATGTTCAGGATGTTTCATGTGAAGTGTTCACTGTTCATGAGTGTGGCAGTGTTTGTGCATGTCTTCTATACAGCTGCTCTACACATGGGATCTATGGCTACAGCTGTTCTTTCTGTCTGTCTGTCTGTCTGTCTGTCTGTCTGTCTGTCTGTCTGTCTGTCTGTCTGTCTCTCTGTCTGTCTGTCTGTCTGTCTGTCTGTCTGTCTGTCTGTCTGTCTGTCTGTCTGTCTGTCTGTCTGTCTCTCTCTGTCTCTCTGTCTGTCTCTCTGTCTCTCTGTCTGTCTGTCTCTCTGTCTGCCATATTGTCAAACCACTGGAACTTATCCAGAATGCTGCAGCCTGCATAATGTTCAACCTTCCCTATGTTCCCATGTTATCCCTCTGTAAGCTTCCAGTCAAAGCTCGCATTCCACTTCAAGACCATGGTCCTTGCCTACGGAGCAGCAAGAGGAACTGCCACTCTTTACCTTCAGGCTATGCTGACTGTCTCTGCACTGCTGTACTGTTGTTACTTGGCTCCCTGCCAAACCTTTTAGCTTTATACGCTTAATAATTATTTAATCAAACTCTGTTTTTAACAACTTTACCGAGGTTTTAGTTTTGTCCTCACAACACTTTTTTTGATTAAACGTTTTCACCATGGAGGCTTTATCTGGACATAGATCTGCAGGACCTCCTCCGGACGAAAACAAGCTACTGTTGTCCCGCCTGCTCCCGCTCCCCGTCCCAGGTGCTCGAGTGCGCCAGGCTACCCTTCTTTACACGCACCTGTTACCATCATTACACCAGCAGCGCTCATTGGACTCACCTGGACTCCTTCACGTTGTTGATTACCCCCTGTATCTGTCTGTTCCTCGGTGGTGTTCTCTGTGTCCGCATTAACTGTTGTTATATGTTCCTGTCCAGACTCTGTTCCTGTTCCGTTTCATGTCCGTCAGCTATTAAACCTTCACTCCCTGTACCTGCTTCTCCTGCGTCGCTCCATAGAGAATGTGGACACCATTACAAGAAGCATCATAGAGTTTTTTCGGGTTTTGTTTTGTTGGAGACAGACCCGGGGGCCGCCGCCGATGAAACCGGGGGTGCCTAAGCTGACTCATCGGGCTGTCACGCCCAAGCTAGCTCAAGAGGTTTCCTTGCCTCAGTTGGCTCGACAGGTTCCCATATCACGTCATGCTTCAGCCGGCCCATCAGACTTCTCCGCCGCAGCGGGATCGTCAGGCTTTCACACCTCAGCCGGATCGTCAGGCTTTCACACCTCGGCCGGATCGTCAGGCTTTCACACCTCGGCCGGATCGTCAGGCTTTCACACCTCGGCCGTATCGTCAGGCTTTCACACCTCGGCCGGATCGTCAGGCTTTCACACCTCGGCCGGATCGTCAGGCTTTCACACCTCGGCCGGATCGTCAGGCTTTCACACCTCGGCCGGATCGTCAGGCTTTCACACCTCGGCCGGATCGTCAGGCTTTCACACCTCGGCCGGATCGTCAGGCTTTCACACCTCGGCCGGATCGTCAGGCTTTCACACCTTGGCCGGATCGTCAGGCTTTCACACCTCGGCCGGATCGTCAGGCTTTCACACCTCGGCTGGATCGTCAGACTCCCATGCCTCAACCGGCTCCCCAGGCTCGCCCAGGTGGGACGCCGGGTGGCGCTCCTAGAAGGGGGTGGGAGGGTATTGTCACACCTGCCCCCGCTCCCCTGTCTGTTCCTCGGTGGTGTTCTCTGTGTCCGCATTAGTTGTTGTTAAGTGTTCCTGTCCAGACGCTGTTCCTGTTCCGTTTCATGTCTGCAAGCTATTAAACCTTCATTCCCTGTACCTGCTTCTCATCTCCTGCATCGCTCCTTACAACTGCAACATTATGCCTTCTCATTGCAGTCGCTGTACTCTTAATATAAAGGCGAACTATCACCTTATGGTGAGGACAGCCGAGTTGCAAGCTTGGCTTCAGACGCAATCTTTAGGCAAGGACAATTTAAGTGTAGGAAAGGATGATACAGTGTCTGTGCCACCAGTAAATACAGGTAGTAGTGTTAATCCCAGGCAATTTTCTTATGGCTACTGGAAATAAATGCTTTTAGCATGCTCGACTGGTGTCGCTCATTCAGTTTTCCACACAAAGCAACGAGTCAGAGCCCGAGCCTTCTCAGGTCTCTCCTCCACCTGTCACTGGATCTGAGCCGCCGAAGCCTCCCGCCATTACCTCGGACAAATTGAAAACCCTAGTTGTTGGCGACTCCATTGTCCGCAATATTAGAATCATCCAACGATCATACATCGTCTACCAGAGGGCAGGGCTACCCACATAAAGGCTCACCTGAAGATGATGCTGGCTGAGGCTAAAACTGGTGAGTGTAAATAGTATAGGGATATTGTTATCCAAGTTGGCACCAACGATGTTAGGATGAAACAGTCAGACGTCACCAAGCGCAACATAACTTCAGCGTGCAATTTAGCTAGGAAGATATGTTGGCATCGAGTAAACGATAGAATTTGTAGATAACTGTCCCTCTTTCTGGGACTCCCCCACAAACAGGACCAAGCATGGCCTGCTGAGGAGTGATGGACTCTCATCTTACCTATCAAGATAGGCAGGGCTCTAACTCCTCTAGCTCCACAATGGGATAGCCAGCCTGACAGCTTAGTGGAGTCTACCAATAGCACAGTCAGTGTAGTCAGCTCAGCTTTCCCCATTTCTAACAATGTGTATGTGACCAATAGAATTTGATTTGATTTGAGACCATGTCTGTGCCTCGATCTAGGCCGGGCTAAATTAAACATTGCAGGGTTCGCCTGAGCAATCTCACTGGAATAAAGACATCCTCCATTCCTGTCGTTATTGAAAGAGATTGTAATAATATCTCACACCTCAAAATAGGACTACTTAATGTTAATGTTAGTTCCCTCACTTCCAAGGCAGTCGTAGTCAATGAACTAAGCACTGGTCATAACCTTGATGTGATTGGCCTGCCTGAAACATGGCTCAAGCCTTATGAATCTACTGTTTTAAATAAGGCCTTTCCCCGCACATCCCGCAAAGGTGCTGGTAACATTTACGACAGCAAATTTCAATATATATATGTACAGCTGAAGTCGGAAGTTTACATACACCTTAGCCAATTACATTTAAACTCAGTTTTTCACATTTCCTGACATTTAATCAGAGTAGAAATTCCCTGTGTTAGGTCAATTAGGATCACCACTTTATTTTAAGAATGTGAAATGTCAGAATAATAGTAGAGAGAATGATTTATATCAGCTTTGATTTCCTTCATCACATTCCTATTGGGTCAGAAGTTTACATGCACTCAATTAGTGTTTGATAGCATTGCCTTTAAATTGTTTACTTTGGGTCAAACGTTTCGAGCAGCCTTCCACAAGCTTCCCACAATAAGTTGGGTGAATTTTGGCCCATTCCTCCTGACAGAGCTGGTGTGACTGAGTCAGTTGAAGTCGGAAGTTTACATACACTTAGGTTGGAATCATTAAAACTTGTTTTTCAACCACTCCACAAATCTCTTGTTAAGAAACCATAGTTTTGGCAAGTCGGTTAGGACATCTACTTTGTGCATGACACAAGTAATTGTTCCAACAATTGTTTCCAGACAGATTATTTAACTTATAATTCACTGTATCACCATTCCAGTGGGTCAGAAGTTTACATACACTAAGTTGACTGAGCCTTTAAACAGCTTGGAAAATGTATGGCTTTGATGATGGCTTTAGACATCATTTGAGTCAATTGGAGGTGTAACTGTGGATGTATTTCAAGGCTTACCTTCAAACTCAGTGCCTCTGCTTGACATCATGGGAAAATCAAAAGAAATTTGCCAAGACATCAGAAAAAAAATTGTAGACCTCCACAAGTCTGGTTCATCCTTGGGAGCAATTTCCAAATGGCTGAAGGTACCACATTCATCTGTACAAACAATAGTACGCAACTATAAACACCATGGGACCACGCAGCCATCATACCGTTCAGGAAGGAGACGCGTTCTGTCTCATAGAGATGAGCGTACTATGGTGCGAAAAGTGCAAATCAATCCCAGAATAACAACAAAGGACCTTGTGAAGATGCTGGAGGAAACAGGTACAAAAGTATCTATATTCACAGTTAAACGAGTCTTATATTGACATAACCTGAAAGGCCGCTCAGCAAGGAAGAAGCCACTGCTCCAAACCTGCCATAAAAACGCCAGACCATGGTTTGCAACTGCACATGGGGACACCATCCCAACCGTGAAGTATGGGGGTGGCAGCATCATGTTGTAGGGGTGCTTTGCTGCAGGAGGGACTGGTGCACTTTCAAAACAGATGGTATCATGAGGAGGAAAATATGTGGATATACTGAAGCAACATCTCAAGACATGAGTCAGGAAGTTAAAACTTGGTCGCAAATGGGTCTTCCAAATGGACAATGACCCCAAGCATTACTTACAAAGTTGTGGAAAATGGGTTAAGGAAACAAAGTCAAGGTATTGGAGTGGCCATCACAAAGCCCTGACCTCAATCCTACAGAACATTTGTGGGCAGAACTGAAAAAGCATGTGCGAGCACGGAGGCCTTACAAATCTGACTCAGTTACACCAGCTCTGTCAGGAGGTATGGGCCAAAATTCAAGCAATCTATTGTGGGAAGCTTGTGGAAGGCTACCGGAAACGTTTGACGCAAGTTAAGCAATTATAAGTCAATGCTACCAAATACTAACGGAGTGTATGTAAACTTCTGACCCACTGGGAATGTGATGAAAGTATTAAAAACCGAAATACATAATTCTTTCTGCTATTATTCTGTCATTTCACATTCTTAAAATAAAGTGGTGATCCTAACTGACCTAAGACAGGGAATTTTTACTAGGATTAAATGTCAGGAATTGTGAAATACTGAGTTTAAATGTATTTGCCTAAGGTGTATGTAAACTTCTGACAACTGTATACCAGCCTCCACTCCACTGTCCTGAAAAAGACAGACCTTGACCGGTATGTTTTTTATTTTTTTACATCTAATCAGTCTTTATCGAATCTCCCATTCCTCTCAGTTTTTGGGGAAAAAGCTGTTGCACTTCAACTGACTTCCTGAAGACAAATCATTTATACAGTCTGGTTTTAGACCCTATCATACTAATGAGACTGCGCTCGCGAAGGTGTTAAATGACCTTTTAATGGCATCAGTCCAAGGCTCTGCATCTTTCATCGTGCTCCTAGACCTTAGTGTTGCTTTTGACACTATCGATCACCACAATTTTTAGAAACCCTATTTTGGGTCTACACGGACAAGTTCTTGGCTGGTTTAGGTCTTATCTGTCTGAAATATATCAGTTTGTCTCTGTGGATGGTTTATCAATGACAAGTTTCGGTGTTCCTCAAGATTTCGTTTTAGAACCAAAATTGTTTTCACTATAAACTACCTCTTGGTGATGTCATTTGGAACATACAATGTCAACTTTCACTGCTATGCGGACAACACACAGCTGTACAATTCGATGAAACATGGTGAAGGCCCAAAATTGCCTACCCTGGAAGCCTGTATTTCAGACATAAGGAAGTAGATGGCAGCACATATTTTACTTTTAAACTAGGGCAGGACAGAGATGCTAATTATATGCCCCAAGAAACAAAGAGATCTGCTGTTTGAGCTGACAATTATTCTAGGTGGTTGTACAGTCGTCTCAAATAAAACTGTCAAGGACCTCAGCGTTACTATGAACCCTGATCTAATTTTTGACGAACATTTCAAGAAAATTTCAAGGCCAGCTTTTTTCCATCTTCGTAATTTTTTTGTCCCAGAATTATGCATAAAAGCTAATCCATGCTTTTGTCACTTCTAGATTAGACTACTGCAATGCTCTACTCTCTGGCTACCCGGCTAAAGCACTAAATAAACTTCATTTAGTGCTGAATACGGCTGCTAGAATATTGACAAGAACAACAAAAAAAATAATATTATGTGCTAGCCCCTCTACAATGGCTTACTGTTAAGTCTAGGGCTGATTTCAAGGCTTTACTGCTAACCTACAAAGGATTTCATGGACTCTCCGATCTGGTTCTGCCGTACATACCTACACATACTCTACGGTCACAAGACGCGGCCTTCTTATTGTCCCTAGAATTTCTAAGCAAACAGCTGGAGGCAGGGCTTCACCTATAGAGCAAAATTTTTATGGAATGGTCTGCTTATCTATGTGAGACCCGCAGACTAGGTCTCAACCTTTAAGTCTTTACTGAAGACTCATCTCTTCAGTAGATCCTATGATTGAGTGTAGTCTGACCCAGGGGTTCGAAGGTGAATGGCAAGGCACTAGAGACACCCTTGCTGTCTCTGCCTGGTCGGCTCCACTCTCTCCACTGGGGTTTTCTGCCTCTGACCCAATTACGGGGGCTGAGTCACTGGCTTACTAGTGCTCATCCATGCCATCACGTAGTTCCAGGTTTTTTTTCTCGCTATACTCGACTTGAGTGGGTTGAGTCACTGACGTGATCTTCCTGTCCGGTTTTGCGCCTCCCTCGAGCTCATGAGGTGGAAGAGATCTTCGTGGGCTATACTCAGCCTTGTCTCAGGGTAGTAAGTTGGTGGTCTGTTGATATCCCTCTAGTGGTGTGGAGGCTGTGCTTTGGAAAAGTGGGTGGGGTTTAATCCTGCCTGGTTGGCTCTTTCCGGGTGTATCGTCGGACAGGGCTACAGTGTCCCCCTATCACCCCTGTCTCAGCCTCTAGTAGCTAAGCTTCAATAGTTGGGGTGCTAGGGTCAGTCTGACCTATCTGGTGAAATTCTACTGTCTTATCTGATGTCCTGTGTGAACTTAAGTATGCTCCCTCTAATTCTCCCATCTCTCTCTCTCTCTCTCACCTGCTGTCTCGACCTCTGAATGCTCGGCAATGAAAAGCCAACTGACATTTACTGCTGAGGTCCGGTCTTTCTAGGGACTTTTTCCTAGCCACATCTGCATTGCTTGCTATTTGGGGTTTTAGGCTAGGTTTCTGTATAAGCTCTTTGTGACATCTGCTGATGTAAAAAGGGCCTTATAAATACATTTGATTTGATGCTCAACCCCTACACCCCAAACCGAGCATTCTGTTCTGCCACCTCTGGTCTCTTGGCCCTCCCACCCTTAAGTGGTGGGAGAGTTCTTCTCTGACCTGTCACCCCAATGCTGGAACCAGGACAGCAGAGACCCTGTCCATCTTCCCAAAAAATCTGAAACCCTACCTCTTCAAACTTAAACTCACACTTGACCCCTTCCCCCTTACTAGCTTAGACTTTGCTATTTTATTGAGGAAAAATGAACTTACTATGACTGTAATATGTGGTTGTCCCACCTAGATATCTTAAGATGAATGCACTAACTGTGAGTCGCTAAAAGCTTTACACACCTGGATTTTGCAATATTTGCACGCTGTTATAAAAACAAATCCTCAAGCTTTGTCACGTTGGTTGCTGATCAATGTTAGACAGCCATTTTCAAGTCTTGCCATTGATTTTCAAGCAGATTTAAGTCAACACTGCAATTAGGCCACTCAGGAACATTCAATGTCATCTTGGTATGCAACTCCAGTGTATATTTGGCCTTGTGCTTTAGGTTATTGTCCTGCTGTAAAGTGAATTTGTCTCCCAGTGTCTGTTGGAAAGCAGACTGAACCAGGTTTTCCTGTTGGATTTTGCCTGTGCATATCTCTATTCTGTTTATTTTTATCCTATTAAACTCAGATGACAAGCATACCCATAACATTATTTAACCACCATCATGCTTGAAAATATGGAGAGTGGAACTCAGTAATGTGTTGTGTAGGATTTGCCCCAAACATAACACTTTGTATTCAGGATATAAAGTGTATTTCTTTGCAACATTTTTTGCAGTTTTACTTTAGTGCCTTATTGCAGAAAGGATGCATCATTTGAAATATGTTTGTTCTGTACATGCTTTATTCATGTAGGTAAGTATTGTGTAGTAACCCACAATGTTGTTGATCCATCCTCAGTTTTCAGTCACCATTGGCTTTATGGTGAAATCCTTGAGGGGTTTCCTTCCTCTCCAGCAACTGAGTTGGGAAGGACACCTGTATCTTTTTAGTGACTGGGTGTATTGACTGGGTGTAGTGACTGGGTGTATTGACTGGGTGTATTGACTGGGTGTATTGACTGGGTGTAGTGACTGGGTGTATGACTGGGTGTATTGACTGGGTGTATTGACTGGGTGTATTGACTGGGTGTATTGACTGGGTGTATTGACTGGGTGTATTGACTGGGTGTAGTGACTGGGTGTATTGACTGGGTGTAGTGACTGGGTGTATTGACTGGGTGTATTGACTGGGTGTATTGACTGTGTGTATTGACTGGGTGTATTGACTGGGTGTAGTGACTGGGTGTATTGACTGGGTGTAGTGACTGGGTGTATTGACTGAGTGTATTGACTGGGTGTATTGACTGGGTGTATTGACTGGGTGTATTGACTGAGTGTATTGACTGGGTGTATTGACTGGGTGTATTGACTGGGTGTAGTGACTGGGTGTATTGACTGAGTGTATTGACTGGGTGTATTGACTGGGTGTATTGACTGGGTGTATTGACTGAGTGTATTGACTGGGTGTATTGACTGGGTGTATTGACTGGGTGTATTGACTGGGTGTATTGGACTGAGTGTATTGACTGGGTGTATTGACTGGGTGTAGTGACTGGGTGTAGTGACTGGGTGTATTGACTGGGTGTATTGACTGGGTGTATTGACTGGGTGTATTGACTGGGTGTAGTGACTGGGTGTATTGACTGGGTGTATTGACTGGGTGTAGTGACTGGGTGTAGTGACTGGGTGTATTGACTGGGTGTATTGACTGGGTGTATTGACTGGGTGTATTGACTGGGTGTAGTGACTGGGTGTATTGACTGGGTGTATTGACTGGGTGTATTGCCATAACAAAGGGGTTCTGAAATGACTCAAGACATTTCAGCTTTTGATTTGTAATGGTCTTAAAACATGATTCCCCTTTGACATGTTGGGGTATTGTGTGTAGGACAGTGACACAAAATCTGCATTTAATCCATTTGAAGTTCTGTCTGTAACACAACAAAATATGGAAAAGTCAAAGGCTTTGAATACTTTCTGAAGGCACTGTATATGGCCATTTATCATAGATTGCATTGTTGTAAATAAACTAAACACAGAGTGTTCCTGTACTATACTGTGCTGTGTGTCTAGGCTTTCTAGAGTATGTAGCCAATATGCACAGACAGGTACAAGTATCTGGAATCAGATGGAAAATGCAATGCCTCAAGGCACACTTGTTCCTTGCTTGGAAATTCCTTGGTCCTCCTCCCGGCACTGTGCTCACCTCTTTCTGTTCCCACTGGCTGCTCCAGGTAAATATCTTTAAAGTGATTCACACTCTACTGACGGCCAGACCACACTCGCACACTCCAGTTAGAAACAAAATGGTGGACCACAGTCCCAGAGTCAATGAATGCACTGCCGTCCTTGAGTCAACAACGTTCACAAGTTTAACAACTTAAGATACAGCTACGTTTGGTGAAATGAAAAATACAGAACATTTGTGGTTTTAGTAAGAGTGTAAGATTGCATATGCACATTTGAATAGCTAGCTGTAAGATACGTATTGCTGATAGCGGGAAACAAACAAAAGTGAGATAGTGAAATTAGCTGATTTCAGATTACAGACCAAAACACTGTGAATGGCTAAGGTCCAAAGCTGGTGGGAGACCTAGGCAACTTTTCAGTCATTGATAAGTACTTAACATTCCTAGGATTCTTTGGCACATTGTTTCAGTCTGTGTCCAATGGCATAATATCAGTCAGGCTAATATCCAGAGGAAATACAATATTTGGCAGCTGATCTGTACATAAGGGTTATTAGAGGGGAACTATTGTAATATTCAAAACATACAAGTAAGTTAGAATATTCCTCCACTTTTTGGGGTTTTCTATTCTTTTAGATGGACAACATGCAAGGGGACCTGCTGACATTGACTCCAACAGCTGTAATATTCCCTTTAAGATACTGTCTTCTGAAAGCAAGACACGTCAAGCTGGTGTCTCTACTGATAAAAGTGGCTTCAGTGAGCACCTGAGCTGAGAGCTATGAGCCTAGATCTACAGAGCTGATGACAGTCATCTCTCTCTATCTCGCTCTCCGAGTGAGACAGTTGTACACAGACAAGCCTCGACAACGGCCTATTCCTCAGAAACACGCAGAAAACATCTGAAAAGCTGGCAGGAAGCCTGCTATTTACATTGGCTAACAGCTCTCAAGGTAGGAGAGGGCAACGGTGTGTTTGGGAAAAGTTAACACTGTGTTGTAAGAGAAGTGAAGATTTGAAAAGAAACATCACCAACTCTTCAATCGTCTCATTGATTTCTTACCACCACCATTTTTTTCACGATGCCCTGCTGTGTGCAGATGTTGGATCACATTTCCACCACCACCACTAACATTACTACCACCAGTACCATTGTAAAACATCACCATTATTACAACCACCACCATTCATATCACCACCACCACCAATCACCACACCCAGAACTTGCTGTCTTACCTGACGGCTGTGTGCTTTGCAGTGCGGCTTTACTGTTCTCTGTGACTCTGGGACTGACTCCGTTGGGGCACCGGGTGGAGGTGGTGGAGGTGGCGTTTGTGGTGGCTGAGCCATTCACATGCTCCCCGCCGTTCCTCTTGACCGAGCTGGAGCGTGTGGGGACAGGCACGAACGTGGGGTCCAGGTCCATGATCAACTGGTTGAGCTGGTCGATGGAGTTATCAATGTCCACAGTCAAAGAGTTGAACTCTTCGTCTCGGCTGTTGTTGTTATCGTTGACGACTGCAGGAGGCTGCTCGTTGTGTGTCTGTGGTGCCACCACCGTTCTCAAGGCAGCAGTGTTCATACTCAGCACGGGTCCTTGTTGTGACACTGTAGGGGTTGGAGGTTTGGGTGGGCTTCCCCCTTGTGGTTTGTTGTCCCCTGGGTACCTCTCCCTCTCCTCACCCTCCTCGGCCTGCAGGTAGGCGTACTGATGGGCTGCTACCATCTGCTGTTGGCGCACCCAGGTGTGTGTGGAGTAGCTGCCCTGCCGGTAGACCTGCTGCTTGGGCATCGGCATGGCGGTGGCGGGGGTGGAGACCGAGGCACTCCTCTGGCCAAAGCAGCTCCTCCGGGCCTCTGCGTAGGCTCTCTCGTACTCCTCCATTGTGGCCGGGGCTGGGTGGTGGTGCTGGGGTTGGTGGTGGTGGAGCTGGTGCTCCTCTCCCCCAGGGCTACCGAAGCCATCTGAAAGCAAGGAGTTCTGGCTGCTCTTGTGGCAGGAGGACGACAGGGTCCCGAGGCTGTCCACGCTGCGCAGGTCGTGACCCGACAGGAGGACCTCATCATCCAGGATGTCCGTCTCCCTCTCCCTGGGGGGCCGCAGGTCCCCGTTGCCATGCACCTGGGCTGGGGCCCGTTTCTGTATGGTCATCACTCCTGGCCCCCCTCCTCCGCACTCAGACATCTCCTCCAGGCCGAACCCGCTCAGCAGGCGCTTCAGCTGGGCCTTCTCCTGACGGCTGGGGCCTTGCTGGGGCCTGGAGCTGGTGGTTGTGGTGATGGGGGCTGGGGATTTGTCAGTCCACAGAGAGGTGCTGGACAGGCCTGAGTCGCTGCTGGCTGACAGGGCGTGGTCGCTGTGGTCGGGACTGCTGGTGGTAGAAGTGGCTTGGTGGGCTCCACGGGCCAGGGTCACGGTGGTGGATCCTTCCCCGTTAGGGC
Organism: Oncorhynchus nerka; assembly: GCF_034236695.1. Lineage (NCBI taxonomy): Eukaryota > Metazoa > Chordata > Actinopteri > Salmoniformes > Salmonidae > Oncorhynchus > Oncorhynchus nerka. Next base: position 66,860,282 of record NC_088415.1, read on the forward strand.
TCCTTTTGGATGGGGAGGCTTTATCCTGGGCCAGTCCCTGAGAGCGGGGCACTGGAACAACAAGAGATGCAGCGGCTTCAAGCAGTCAGCTGGTACGGAGACACACACAGACATCACCACTCACAAACACATGGACACACATATGTACAGGTAGATGACCACAAAGACGCTCACATGACCACAAAAGACAATCATTTTTTCACATAGACAAATAAGTTCACTGAACAACAAGTACAGCTGTCTGATAAAAACAAACAGGGTTACACAAATGTACAAAGACACAAATGAACACACACATCAACTGAGAGGTATGAAAATAAGTGAGACATTCTTCTCTCATGACACATTTACAGAGCTGGTGGACAATGAGTAGACTACAGGTTGTAAGAATAGCAAAGCATGGGAACGATCAGCACTTCTCACTGCACATAACAAGAGTGTTCTCCCAGACAACTGTGCACCACTGAATAGTTTCCCCTCAATCTCAAACCAAAACGACACAAACGGCAAAACGAATCATGAGTCTAACCATTCTAATGAAATAAAAGCATACAACTAGCACTTTAACTCTTATCAAGCACTATAACTCTCGTTCGTACCTTGTGCTGCACGTTAGACAAAGGTGTTCCTCGTGTTCAGGTTATATAAGCAACTGGTAATGAAAGCCAAGCATCCATCCGACTGTCTGCCTGTGAGCTGATATCCGGCAGTCAAGGTACTGTTGAGTCCGTGGCCAGTCAGCCACTATGTTTGACCTCTGCATTCCTCACCGTGGCGTGATTTACCTACCGTTCCCCGCCGCCCTCTGACCCTGCAACATACTGTATGTTCGACCCTCAGCAGAAAAAGTGAACTACAGTCAGAGGTCAAATGGAAAGCAGCACGGTAAAATCCACCTGCGCCCTCTCTCAGGACTCGGATAAATTACTCTGGGAAAAACAAAAGACTTTGAGTTAGCTAACAGGACAAGGAGCCTGGTCAGTGCTTACCGAATGGAGTTCAATGTACATATTTGAAGTGCAACCAAAAGCTGTGGTAAAGTCGAGGTTAAAAGCACCATTCCATAATCAGTGTCACTCGCCTGTAGTTCAACAAAGGACATGCCTTTGTCTCAATCTAGCGGTGTGAATTACTTCCCTTTCCTGAAGCAAACAGGGCTGTAAGTAGGATCCGAATACTAGACACGCATGATAAATTATACCCTCCCCCTCAACACACACACACACACACACGGTTCTCTGGAACTCACATCTGGCTCTCTACAGCATGTCTCAGGCCTCCTCACCAGGCTACAGTCCAGGTCCAAACTCTGAGGAGTAGTCCAACAGATCCCTCTACAACAATCCAACTGGCAAGGTGGTAACACTTCTGAAGACATATGTCATCCCTCCACTCTCTCCCTCGGTATGTCACCCTCCCACTTCTCTCTCCCCCTCCCCCCCTCCTACTCTTCTTTCACGGTCCCCTTTCTCCTCCAAGAAAGCAATGCAGCCACAGCTCTAACCTTCTCATTCAAGAAAGCAATGCAGCCACAGCTCTAACCTTCTTCAAGAAAGCAATGCAGCCACAGCTCTAACCTTCTCATTCAAGAAAGCAATGCAGCCACAGCTCTAACCTTCTTCAAGAAAGCAATGCAGCCACAGCTCTAACCTTTCCTTCAAGAAAGCAATGCAGCCACAGCTCTAACCTTCTCATTCAAGAAAGTAATGCAGCCACAGCTCTAACCTTTCCTTCAAGAAAGTAATGCAGCCACAGCTCTAACCTTCTCCTTCACCGACTGCAGGTAAATAAGTGCACCAGACAACCACCATCTCCCGCATACCAATATGGAGAAACAGAGAGATGATATGGAGAGGAGGATGGGAAATGAAGAGTAGGAAGTTTAGCTGACAGATAGTGACCAGGATCAGAAACCCACAGAGGTCTTCCAACCACACACACTGGCTCTACTCTCCCTCTCTCCTAGCAGTGAGAAGGAAGGTGAGGGTGTTTGCACTCCACACAATGGGGGACCTTGAGTTCTCCAAATATGGACAGAAGAATGTAAACAAGTCGGGAGGGGCAAGGGGGTGGGGGCAGGGGGGTGGGGGGTGGGGCCGGGCCCTTGGGGTGAGCTGTAATCCGACCTCATGCCCTGGCTGCATCAGGGTACTACTCTGCCAGGAGGGAGGAAGAGAGGGACACAGAGAAAACGAGAGGCAGAGAGGGTCTGAGAATGAAAACAACATTCCTTTCCCTCTCTTCAATCCCTCTTTCTTTCACACCGTAAAGACAGACTTTTTAATCAGAGCAAGCCTACCTTCTAGTTGGGCGCTCTCTGCCGGTTTATGAAATCCCTGGGATAGCCAGGTTGTTTTTCTTTCGCTCTCGTGTATCATGAAATGACATGCCTGGCGTCCGTACAACACCAGCATGGAAACAGATGTGCCCTAACCTCAATTATGGGGTTCAACAATAGTTTTGACAGTTTTTTTTTCTATCAGAAGACAAACATTGGCAAGACTGAGGTCCATCAGGTATGGCCCCATCAGGTGGTCTTCATCTTTGAACCATTTCATCTATCCTAAATCTACATTTTATGTCGGAATTTATCAAACAACTTTTTGTTCTAAATTGTCCATTTTCTTAGGTTATTATGTTGTTAAAAAAACACTTGACACTCTGTAAACACAAGGCAAATGGGAATGTGGCAGCAAAACTGTTGCTCCGACTCCCAACTATTCTTTACCCCCAGAGGAATTGTTGTTGCTACACCTCCGAAATTACACTGCTGTCACTCCTGCTCCATTCACATCCGTGTTATTACCATCTACCATCCCTCCTCCTCCTCTCATACTGTATGCCAGGCCTGTGAGTCATAAAGCTTATTTAACTATCAACATCACCATCCTCATTTCCATCACCCCTGGCCTGCGTGGCTTGGCCTAGCTTCCGTTTGGGCTCCCGTTTGGGGTCCAGCCAGACGGCCCTCAGCTAACACATTCCTCGTTAATCCAGCAGTCAAACCAGGGCCCTGTTCCATGGCTCTGGTTTGACTCACTTTCTTACTGGGAGCTAGATGCAGTAACAGAGGTGAGAGAGAGGGGAGCCCTCGGTACAGGACAAGCCTGTTGTGGCCTAGACTTTCTCTTGTAATTGACTCAAATGGGGTTATGTCGATGTTGACATACATTGATTGCTTGGACATCCTCTGATGCATGTACACTTTTTCAACAAAAATATTTAAAAAACACACATTGGCTGGATTTGTTTCTATTGATGGGGAGGAAATCGATCCCGGAAAGAGTAGAGCAGTTTCCGCGATGTTGTGTGAAGTAAAGCATTATATCCCTCAATAAAGAACAACCCATAATCAAACACAATACTTAATTCACACTAGTGGATAAACCCACATTTTGAATGGGGGGAAGGGGAATTTAAAAAGCCATTGAAGTAAATGATGTTGTCCTTCCACATACCTAACACTGAAGTGGTAAGCTGTCTTTAAGCTGATTGACAGGCAGTCAGAGGGACACTGGGAGCTGCCAAATCAAACAGACTGGTAAGTAGCTGCTGAATTCCAGTAGAGCTCCCAATCTTTCGTCTCTAGTCTAGAGTTTACATGAGAAAACAAGGCTGTAAATATTCCACAGGAATGCCTCACTGACTCAATGAAAAGGAGAAAGTGAAAAATAGTTTTTTTAGGCTGTCGTTTGCCTTTAATTAATCTTTTCACATCCAATGTTTGCTCTTTCATTACATGCCCAGAGACTCTTGATCTAGCACTTCAAACATAAAAGCTAACCTCACTTTAAGATTGTGTAGTAGTTTCTCAAATAAAGCAACTATAACTATTTGTCTTTATTATCAAATGGCTTATATTGGTATTGTATATAAAATGCTTATTGTACAACAGGCCTGGGTGGATTCATGTTTTAATGTCACCATATTTCTCTATTCTGGTGAGTTGTTGTGAATTCACCGGCTGAGAGGAAAGATTTGGCAGAGCAGCAAGGGATGCCCTGACAGTGTGTGTGTGAGTGAGTGAGTGAGTGAGTGAGTGAGTGAGTGAGTGAGTGAGTGAGTGAGTGAGTGAGTGAGTGAGTGAGTGTGTGAGTGAGTGAGTGAGTGAGTGAGTGAGTGAGTGAGTGAGTGAGTGAGTGAGTGAGTGAGTGAGGTGAGTGAGTGAGTGAGTGAGTGAGTGAGCGAGAGAGAGAGAGAGAGAGAGAGAGAGAGAGATCACACCCGCGTCTGTGTAACTGGGTTGGTCGAAGCACGCCCATTCATTTGATAAAACAATTATAATAATCTCTAGGGAACTACTTTTCCAGTGCTTCCATATTCCCTATGGTACTAACACTGCAAAGAGCATCCAGAAACTACCTGCAAACAGGCACTGTGAAGGATATACTGCTTTCTCAGGAACAGGCCAAAATCCACGTCATTTGCGTGAAGAAAAATATGGAGAAAAAGGGGGCAGAGGTCGGGCTGCCTTCTGAGAATTCATAGTTAGATATTCCAGGACGTGTACTCAAAGCATCCGCGGACCAACTGGCAAGTGTCTTCACTGACATTTTCAACTTCTCCCTGACCGAGTTTGTAATATCTACATGTTTCAAGGAAGCGAAGATAACCTGCCTAAATGACTACCGCCCCTTAGCACTCACGTTGGTAGCCATGAAGTGCTTTGAAAGGCTGGTCATGGCTCACATCAACAGCATCATCCTGTATACCCTTAACCCACTCCAATTCGCATACCGCCCCAAAAGATCCACAAATGATGCAATCTCAATCGCACTCCACACTGCCCTTTCCCACCTGGACAAAAGGAACACTTATGTGAGAATGCTGTTCATTGACTACAGCTCAGCATTCAACACCATAGGGCCCACAAAGCTCATCACTAAGCTAAAGACCCTGGGACACCTCCCTCTGCAACTAGATCCTGGACTTCCTGACAGGCTGCCCCCAGGTGGTAACGTATGCCACGCGGATTCTCAACAAGGGGGTCCCTCAGGGGTGCGTGCTTAGTCCCCTCCTGTACTCCTTGTTCACCCACTCCAACACCATTATTAAGTTTGCTGACGACACAACAGTGGTAGGCCTGATCACCGACAACGATGAGACAGCCTCTAGGGAGAAGGTCAGAGACCTGGCAGTGTGGTGCCAGGACAGCAACCTCTCCCTCAATGTGAGCAAGACAAAAGAGCTGATCATGGACTACAGAAAAAGGCGGGCCGAACAGGCCCCCATTAACATCGACGGGCTGTAGTGGAGTGGGTCGAGAGTGTCAAGTTCCTTGGTGTCCACATCACCAACGAACTATCATGGTCCAAACAAACCAAGACAGTCGTGAAGAGGGCACGACAACACATTTTCCCCTTCAGGAGGCTGAAAAGATTTGGCATGGGTACTCAGATTCTCAAAAGGTTCTACAGCTGCACCATCTAGACTCATCTAGATTCTAGAGCATCCTGACTGGTTGAATCACCACCTGGTATGGCAACTGCTCGGCATCTGACCAGAAGGCACTACAGAGGGTAGTACGTACAGCCCAATACATCACTGGGGCCAAGCTTCCTGCCATCCAGGACCTATATATTAGGCGGTGTCAGAGGAAAAGCCCCAAAAAATGTTAGACTCCAGTCACACAAGTCAGACTGTTCTCTCTGTTACCACACGGCAAGCGGTACTGGAGCGCCAAGTCTAGGACCAAAAGGCTCCTTAACAGCTTCTACCCCCAAGTAATAAGACTGCTGAACAATTAATCAAATGGCCACCCGGACTATTTACATTGACACCCCCCCCACCCCCCGCCCATAGTCACTTCACCCCTACCTACATGTACAAATGACCTCGACTATCCTGTAACCCTGCACATTGACTTGGTATATAGCCTCGTTATAGTTATTTTATTGTGTTACTATTTTATAATTTTTTATTTGATTTTATTTGGTAAATATTTTCTTAACTCTTTCTTAAACTGCACTGTAGGTTAAAGGCTTGTAATTAACCCTCCTGTTGTGTTCGTTGTATGTTAATTAATTATGTGTCCCGATCCAAAATGACCTCCCCATTATAGCTGATTATAAATCTATAATAATACATATATTATCACCTAATGTTGTGTTAGATCTTTTTTTATCAACTTAAGTTATTGTGAACATTACAAGTTTTGAACTTCTATTTGCTTTTTATGGCCTGAAGGCCTCATTGACCTGAGCTCATACAACTCGTTTTGAGTAAAAAAAAGCACAATGTTGGATTATTTTAACTATAACAAATACTCATATGAAACATTGTGCTATTTATCACAGACTACTTTGTGTCAAAGTTTAACAAGGACTCTCCTCCTCACCACTGTCATGATCAAAGATATGATCAAGAGCCTCACATACAGTATATCGTTTGGTCATTGTGCTGCCACAGAATTAATTGTGAGCAAGGACTCAAAAAAGCTTTATATACCAGAGCTGTGAGAAAAGTTCTATATATTATTGAAACAATGTTGCGATTGTTTGTGAGAATGCCAACAGGTGTGGTTCCCGTGGAGGAAAGATTCTATTGGAGAAAGGTTCCTGTGGGGGTTGCCATGGAAGGCAAGAAGGGGAGTGAGGTGTGTGTGTGTGTGTGTGTGTGTGTGTGTGTGTGTGTGTGTGTGTGTGTGTGCTCAAACACATATGCATGTGGGGGTCTGGGAGAGGAAGTGTGTCCATCTGATGGATGGGCATGTGCCTGAACTCAATCTGATACACTAATTGTAGACTCACCCATTCATTTCTAATGAATCGGGAACACCACAGGTTTAATAAAACACTAAATGTTATGAAAATCATCAACATCTATCTTGTGTGTTCAGATGCCCTTTGTGGACAAAGTCATGGAACCTTATGACAATCTGATTAAATTAACTATGTTTTGTGAATTGGTCCAATTCGACCAGAACACAGCAGGAGGGTTAAGCATTTCAAGGTAAGGTCTACTACACCTGTTGTATTCCGCGAATGTGACAAATAAAGTTTGATTTGAATCTTCTGCATTTGGTACACCAAGGGAAAGATACTATCTTTCATTTCCTCTGTTTACCATTGTAAATAAAGAATGTTTCCATAGGAATTGCCCTGGTACAAGTAAAGACACATAAACCAAGCCGGTGGAGACTGACTACGTTAATGGTTTTACCTAATGGTAATGGGTGCGTTCATAAATTCACTCTGGCTATCTACTCCGATTTCGGAGCACTCTCGTCTGAATGTGCCAGAGTGCAGAATAACTGATGAATTTAGCAACGCTCAACAGTGTGCGCTCTGAATTTACGAACGGACAATCTGACAACACTCTGAATTTACAAACACCCAGAGAGCACTCGGAGCGCACTCTGGCACTCCAATTTGAATTTACAAACACACCCCTAACAACGCGCTGTCAAGCACCCACGCTAACTGGCTAACGTTGGCAAGCTTGCTACCTACTTCCAGACACAAATGAGATAACAGCTCACTTTGAACATTTTACTCGCCCTTGCAAAGCTGGTTAGGCTGTTTTCATTTTATCCAGAGCATTGGTGACTAACTATACTGCTAGCAACATTTTAATTACGCTTTCTTACCAATGTTTACTGACATCGGCCATATTCAACTGGTGTTAAGCGATCGTAAATTCACCAGTTATTCTGCGCTCTGGCACACAGACGAGAGTGCTCGGAAATCGGAGTAGACGGCCAGAGGGAATTTACAAACGCACCCCAAAATCTATCATGCTCTGCAGTACTGAGACTAACGTGAGGTTTACAGGGTTGCTGCGAGATCTGTCTCGCTAGAAGCTCTGCATTGAAAAAAATACTGTAGTTGTCACTTGGCCCTCTAAGGAAGGATCTCCATTCATTTAGAAAGCAAATATTGACTGACCCAGATTTGGTTGGTTTTAATGGGTGTACATGGACCTGTGTTGTTAAAAATGTAGCATGCAGCTAGGATCGAGAGTTGTTCCTGACAGAGATAGCCTAGATATTGCCCAGAGATTTTACTCATCAAGTAATGCGGTCAGATAAAACTCCTGGCACTATTGGTCAATGTAAGTGCATGATCCACAGATATTGCTTGGTTTATCTTGATGAACTTGGTTGTTAGTGATGGTGGACAATATGATATTAATGCAGAGTGACTGGAAGCTTTATGTTTCACATTGTAATGAGAAGAAGTAAGTCCAAGTGAATGCTGCTACCTTCCGCGTCAATTATGTTCTGGTAAGAGTCCCATCGTGTCAGAGGGTCGGCTGTGTTGTAGTCCACACTTATGTCTGCCCCGTTCTGCCAGCGCTCTGCACCTACAGGATACCATTTAAAAGCAAGGAATCATTGTATGACACTCTTATTTGGTCCAATCAACATCAAGGAATAAGTGGGACATTATTGTAGGGTTCAATCAACAACAAGGGATCAGTGGGACATTCTTCTAGGTTTAAACTTTCTGTGGACAGAAGCCATTTTTGTTTATTTTCTGTCAGTGATTTGTGGCCAGAGTGTTTTCATCTTGCAACTAAGAGTTGAAGGAATGTTACATTTTATGAGTTGTTTAGAGCACATATATGCACGCAAAGACACACACAACACTCACGCTCCCTCCTGTGGGGCTGGGAGGAAGGGCATGCTGTGCTCCTTTACCTCTCTGTCAGCACACACTTCACACTACATTTCCCCTCTACGGATTTCCACATCCTCATCTCAGCAGGGGGTAGAGGGGAAAAGAGGGGGGATCGAGGGGGGAAGCTGGGTGGTGAAAGGACCATGTGTCTGGAGGTTTTCAAACCCTCCTGCTTTTCTAACTGAGTTATAGGAGTTTAGAAAAATACCTGGGATTTTCTCCGGGCCCTCAGAGAACACCAGCTCCACTTTCCCGTAAGCCAGAAATCTGTGATCTGCAGAGGAAACACAAAGGAATGGAGTGAGTGTGGCTGCATTGGAATGCCATGGAAAGATGAATGATTCTGCCTATGACTGAGATTCTCCCAGAAAGCCATAATACATTACAGTCTATGGGAACACATGATTGGTTTTTACTAATGGATGAGCTAAACCCAAAGGAAGTCCAGTAGTTTTTTTAAAATCCTGTGACGGCAATGTGTGTAGACCTGTATTGGCAGTCTCCATGTCTTCTTTTTCGAACACCAGGTTGTAGCCCTGCACTGCTCCTGTGTGGAACTGGAGCCGGAAGATCGCCTCGCGCTCCAAAGTGACATCACTCTTATGGTAACACTTCACCTGCAGGAACATGGAAAGACTGGCTGTTGTAACAGCTGTCTGTGTGTGTGTTCATGTGACCTTACAAAAACTATTTTATGTGTGTAAGTCTAATCGGTCATAACTTGTATCTTTCTTCTTGTATGGTATACCCAGTACATTCTGTAGGATATGTTATGTGATGCTATGAGATGTTATTCTTACCATGATGTCTCCCTTTAACATCTGAGCAGGTTCCAGACTGATACATATCCTGTCTCTGTGTCCAGGCCCAATGTGACTGGGTAATAGAGACAAACAACCAATCAGAGAGAACATGCTATGATGGCCAGGTTTCCCTGGTGGGCAGATGGCCCAGGTGGACAGAGTTGGCACCATAGACATTAAAACCAGTAGATAGTGTTAGCGCTGACGTTATCCACGTATTTCAATGGAAAACTCCCAATGGCTCACGAAGGCGGAAGTATTTGAATTTGAAGCTCGCCATATTTTTGAATGAGGCTGAATGGCACCCAGAAATTGCTAAAGATCATGGTGAAAATGGCCGTAACTAACAAAGGATCAACATTATAGTCATTTTCATCCTGCCTGAGAGAGTTAACCCAACACTGCTAGATGACGTCGGCATCAATACCGGAAGACTTGGACATAAACAGCCAAGAAGCGTGTGCATGAGTGATCGGTCTATCTCAACATGTGGTCCTGCGTGATGACAAATATAGTAGTCAGAAGGGATCACTATTTAATGAAATATATCTTGATTTGTAGCGAACTTTTAAATAATTCGCTGTGGGGATTAAACTTGATCATAATAAGCACATTTTAGAGCCCAAAGCGTCCGTCTACATTTTTTGAGGTTGGCCATTCTTGTAATCGTAATTTGCTACACACTGTAGTCTATCAGACCAGGGCTTTTGGCACCGCTAGGTTGCTACCAGTGGAGGCTGCTGATCATAATGGCTGGAACAGAGCGAATGGGATGGCATCAAACACATGGAAACCATGTTTGATGTATTTGATACCATTCCACTGATGCCACTCCAGTCATTACCACGAGCCCGTCCTCCCCAACTAAGGTGCCACCAACCTCCTGTGGTTGCTCCAGACCGGACACTGGGGGCCTGGTTTGCACCAGGTGAAAAGTGATTGCATTGTTTTGAGACAGGGCTGCCTCCCGGCGCGAGCCGGGCTCCCCGTTGAAAGCCAAAGTAGGCTAAATCCAAACTGACGTATGTCAAGCACCTGGAGTAATGACTGATTCTGAGTATTCATATGCCAAAGTTGTGTTTAGTCTGGATAAAAACGCACACGTGCTTCATCTGCTGCATTCCAAAGGAAAACTATTATAAAAATGTGTGCACGTCTTATGGAAAAGACGTGTATTTCTGAATGATGCACCATGCTGCCTTGTTGACATAGGTTGCCTTCCCCTGCTCAGACGTTGCATGCATAAACCAAAGGTTGCGTGCCACGTCATCGACTGTGCCGTCAGGCACCAGATTGCTATAACATATGATGTGGTTAGCTGATACTTGTCTATCCAGGCGTTGTAAGATCTGGAATGCGTCAGAAACGACTGGGCAGAGGAACGCACCCAATATGACCGGGCGGCGCAGAGTACTGCTCCATGTATCATGGGCAAAAGTGACGGTGTATAGCGGTGTATAGAGTCTAACTCCCTCAGTGACACTCACAGAGAGCGGGCAAATTAGAACAACAAATTGTTATTAAAAAATAAAATGTGTCACTTATTGTCAAACAAAATTGGAAACTTAAACGAGTGCTTACTAGACCCCCGAGGAGTAGACAGCTTGCATTCCCTGGTAGACTTTCAGGTATGGCCGACACACTGGGGGAAAAATGATTGTATTATGAGAAGAGAAATATAGTACTGCGAGATCAATTTTGTTGTGGCAAAAGTGTGGAACAAAAATTCTTTGAATATTATTCACATCAATAAACTGCATCGTAAGATGTGTGTATTATCAACCATTGATTCAGGTAGGTTTCAATTCACAATACGTGCTAACAAAATGGCATAAAAACTTTCCCTCAAGCATCTTGTGGGCTATTACAGATGAATGGTGAATGCTCCATTCTAGTTATTTTGGATCTCAGTTTGATACTAATTATCACATCTTTGTTCAGGTCATATCTATGTGGCGTACGTTTCTCAGTACGCATCGGGGGTTCAGTATCTTCCCCAGCACCTATTCACTATCATCAACTAGATTCAGCCAAGTGCCAATTTATTATTGAGCGATGGTTGGGGGGCAGGAACATTGTAAAAAAAATATTTATAGAATCAGACCCGGTGACCAAGCTAGCATAGCTGCCCTTCACAAATTTCTCCAGCTCAATGACAAGAAATCAGAGGTTGATTTATTTGGTTGTTTTATTTGCCACCTTGCAAAAAACCACCCACTGGGCACAGAAGTCATTTCAACGTCTAGTTTTTATTTACATTTGGTTGAATTGTCAACTAACGTAAATTCAAAGTGAAATCAACAAAAAAATTCTCCATGTTATTGGCAGACAAACAAAAAAAGTTATTCTGTGGTGCGTGTTCATGTATGTGCATGTGCGTGCATACACATGTGTCAGTCCGAGGGAAAGGACAGGTTCATTTAGCATGCAAGCTTTCCAAAATGCCAATTTCTTTCTAGATAAGCACATAGGGATTCTATTGGTAGTTATTTGTCAGACTTCTAGCTTCTCAATGAGTGGAATGTTATTTATTTTTTTATCCTAGTGGGCCGATATGTGAACAAAAGCAGGTAGTAAGTTACCTCCTGCAGTGTCAAAGTTTGGTATCCCACGTAGAATGATGCAATGCAAGAACAGTGGAGAGGCGTTGATTTTCATCGACCCACTCAGGAGACTGTTCAGGATCCAAACGTACCTGGCATGGCAGAATAGTAGAGATACAGTAATCCACACAATAGCTAGCAAGAGGATCCTCACTAGCTAAACCCCTCTGCATATACTGTAGGTTAAAGTAAACAACAACAGATCACTTACAACAATTACATCAATGGCTGGGTCCAACCATGACAAGTATAACACAGATACTGTAGCACGCATGGGAATGTTACTTTTCTGAAGATCCATTGAGGTTGTGTGTTTGTGATGGGGACATTCTTACAAAGGCGCCCAGGGTATGACTGAGTCACAGTGATTCAGTGTGATGCAGCAGGATAAGATTACACCAGGTCACCACGGGATCCCATTCTGTTTCAATTACTCACAATGGCATGATTATCACGGGCCCTTTTCTATGGGAATGAATTAACAAGACCAAGACACGCAAAAGGTTTTCTATTGGCTCAGGTGGGACAGGGACCTGCCCTAAGGTGGGCGGAGAGGGATATGTGTGTGGGTGTGTGTGTGTGTTGGGTGTGGGAAAACACCTTTACCTCACCATCCTTATCACACAATGGGCATTCTCTCAATACTAAAAGAGTAGATTCATATTATGCCTGAGAAGAGGTCTTACCTTTTCTGAGAGGGTGTCATTAATGCTGAGACCTTGTCGTCGTAGTACTTCCTCATTGCAAAGCGGTCCAGGGCCTGATCAGCACTATGCAAGACAGACACAGACATGATTTAGGCTTAAATACTGAGTTACCCTCCTGTTTGGGCTTAAACACTGACAGAGTAAGCATGACAATCATGGTAAGTAAGCTGTAGATAAGAGCTTTAGTTTTAAATAAGAGTGAATTCAACTGAACTGAGCGTAAGTCATCTGAGTATTACCAGAAACCCTCCTGGCTGACTGAGTGGAGTGACACACTGTAAACAAACATTTACAAATATTCAACACATTTAGAGGGACCGTTCCTCCATACAGAACCTTTCCAGATTCTTGATATCCTTCGTCTGCCCCTATGGACTGCCCTGTTCAATTCAAACCACAGGTTTCTAATCAGGGCATCATGCACCCCAAAAATCTGAGGGGGCACAAAGTACGTGAGGATGGCTGGGGGTTGGTCCATAGGGGGGCCAGGCCCCCATCCATAAGTTGGAGAATTTATACTTTTTCAAACGCCTGACACAGCTTTTTCCTACAATCTAGAGCCATAATCATTGTGCTTAACTCTATGTCAAAAAAATGTATATTTTTCTGCATCTCTAATAATACCTCTTTTTTTTAAATAACCTGCATCTCTGCATCATCAAACTAACTACTCCAACTTGATTGATAGCCTGAAATAGTTTAGGTAGTTATGAGGGTGGGATATTGGGAACCTATCTGGGCTAAAGCAAACTTCATAAATTGAGGTTAGTAGTATTACAGAGATAAACACAAACAAATGTTTTATTATAATCATTTTGTAGTTTTTTTAACACTAGAAATGCTGGGCCTTGAATGGAACCGCCTTCAAGTCATTCTGACTGCAACATTCTAGCAGTGTAATTAATACATTTCATATATATATACTATTGCAAAAATAACAATTTGGTTGTGTTTAAGAATGCCTTTGGTAACATTTGAATACAATTCTTTTAAATAGCACATTAGCATTTTCATTAGATAATGTTACTCTACGCTATATGCAAAAACCAAAAAACATTAAAAAACACAAATGTTTCCAATACGTTTTGAAACATGGTAACAGCTATTTTTTATAACAACAACAATAAAAGAATACCCCAGCCTAAAAAAATAAAAGACCCACTTTCAAATGATGACAACATCAGTAGCCTAAACATTATTATAAGTGGCCTTGATGAATAGTAAATCTCAGCACAAAAGCAATGATGCATTCAGAAAGTATTTAACCTTTTCCACATTTTGTTTTACGTTACAGCCTTATTCTAAAATGGATATCAATCTACATCAATCTACACACACTACCCCATAATGACAAAGCAAAAGCAGGTTTTTAGATTTTTTGGGGAAATGTATTAAAATTTAAAAAACAGAAATACCTTATTTACATAAGCATTCAAACCCTTTGCTATGAAACTCAAAATTGAACTCAGGTGCATCCTGTTTCCATTGATCATCCATGAGATTCTTCTACAACTTGATTGGAGTCCACCTGTGGTAAATTCAATTGAATGGACATGATTTGGAAAGGCGCACACCTGTCTATATAAGGTTCCACAGATGACAGTCCATGTCAGAGCAAAAACCAAGCCATAAGGTCGAAGGAATTGTCTGTAGAGCTCCAAGACAGGATTGTGTCAAGGCAGCATTGAAGGTCCCCAAGAACACAGTGACCTCCATCATTCTCAAATGGAAGAAGTTTGAAACCACCAAGACTCTTCCTAGAGTTTGCCGCCTGGCCAACCTAAGCAATCGGGGGAGAAGGGCCTTGGTCAGGGAGGTGACCAAGAACCCGATGGTCACTCTGACAGAGCTCCAGAAGGACAACCATCTCTGCAGCACTCCACCAATCAGGTCTTTATGGTAGAGTGGAAAGAAAGTAGCCACTCCTCCGTAAAAGGCACAAGACAACTGCCTGGATTTTGCCAAAAGATTATCTGGTCTGATGAAACCAAGATTGAACTCTTTGGCCTGAATGCCAAGCATCACGTCTGGAGGAAACCAGGCACCGCTCATCACCTGGCCAATTCCATCCCTATGGTGAGGCATGGTGGTGGCAGCATCATGCTGTAGGGATTTTTGTTAGCAGCAGGGACAGGGAGACTAGTCAGAATTGAGGGAAAGATGAACGGAGCAAAGTACAGAGAGATCCTTGATGAAAACTTGCTCCAGAACGCTCAAGACCTCAGACAGGGGGCGAAGGTTCACCTTCCAACAGGGCAACGACCCTTAGAACAAAGCCAAGTCAATGCAGGATTGGCTTCGGGACAAGTCTCTGAATGTCCTTGAGTGGCCCAGCCAGAGCCCGGACTTGAACCCGATTGAACATCCCTGGAAAGACCTGAAAATAGCTGTGTAGCGATGCTCCCCATCCAACCTGACAGTGCTTGAGAGGATCTACAGAGAAGAATGGGAGAAACTCCCCAAATACAGGTGTGCCAAGCTTGTAGAGTCATACCCAAGAAGACTCGAGGCTGTAATCGCTGCCAAAGGTGCTTCAACAACATACTGAGTAAAGGGTCTTAATACTTATTTACTTATTTTTGTAAAATTCTAAAAACAATGACAGTGTTATGGAAATGTTTATGTTTGTGCTTTTCTATTAACCAATTTCTGTGTTCTGTTTGTGCGTCTCTTATAAACCAATTTCTGTGTTCTGTTTGTGCGTCTCTATAAACCAATTTATGTGTTCTGTTTGTGCGTCTCTATAAACCAATTTATGTGTTCATGCAAGTGACTGATTGAACGAGTCCTCACTATCAGAATCTCCAATTTGGCAGTACGTCCAGAACCTTGTTTAGAGAAAGGGATATCTCAGTTTCAAGGTTTCAGCTTAGAGAGAGGAAGCCTTATCAGGTATTGGTCTGTCACATACTGTACATGACCCAGTATTGGTCGTTACATGTATGAAGCAAACATTAATTGTGATTGATGAATAAGCTAAATCATGCAAATATAGCTTGTCAATATATAAGGGAACTAACGGGACTGCCCTGTTAGATCTCCTGACAGACGTTCATCATGGTGCATGCATTTTGTTGGAATCTCTCCGGTTCACTGTTAATAAACAATGATTCATTTAAGATTGACTGTGTCCCTGTGTACGAATTTCCACGGCAACAGCATTCAAAACGAGTAAATTATTGTCAGCTTTTGCTTGTGTGCGTCTTCACGCAGTGGATTTCATTTAGCTGTTATCCCTTGTCCTAACAGAAGACACAATTTTCGAAACTTTCACTTGCTTGACACTCTTTGACATATACTCTTTGAAAAAATGCTTCCAAAAGGGTTATTCGGCTGTCCCCATAGGAGAACCCTTTAAGGTTCCATGTAGAACCCTCTGTGGAAAGGGTTCTATATGGAACACGAAAGGATTCCATCTGGAACCAAAAACGGTTCTTCTAAGGGATCTCCTGCGGACAGCAATAGAACCCTTTTAGGTTCTAGATAGCACCTTTTTTTCTAAGAGTGTACCTTTGTTTGGTTGTATTGTGTAATAGTCTCCAGTTTTCTCTTTATTGTGTCCTGTCTTTTTTTCATTCTTCAGCCCTGTTGCATGATGGCTGTGCCGGTGCCTTATTTTGCGCAGAGCGAGCTCCCTTCTCACTTTGTCCATGGTGCCGGCCAGACTTGTTTTCTTTTCAAGCAACTTGTTCGCCAATGACAGTGAAGTGAATAAATTGTCCATGGTGACATTTCTCCCCTTGCCAAAGAAAGGTTGCGCAAGCCTCATCACCACATTCTCCGAAACTCGCTCACCTGCTGCCCAATGTGGATATTTTCCCAGACATTAAAAGCTGTTCTGCACGTACAATTACACACGCTCTCACTGTGTAGCCTATTCCCAGTAGGCCAGAGTAGCCTAATAAGATGCTTTGATTCTGTGGACTGATACAGGGAACATTACATTTTAAGATTAGAATTATAATGGATGAAAACAATAGAATGGCCTGCCCTGTTCTTCTTTCACAGTTGGGGATTACATACATTGCATTGTTCGATTTCTATGATCAACTCACCCATTTTCCCCCTTTCTCCCCATCAGACTTTACATCAATTATTTAATTTGTTGTTATATGTGTGAAAATAGTTTTGGTATAGTTTTGGTTCAGTTTCGAGGAAATTATAAGGGTGATTTTCAGCTGGGCATTGCACTTTCAACTGTCAAAGAAGGAGCAGAGCAGGCCCTACTGTTGGGAGAAGGAGCAGAGCAGGCCCTACTGTTGGGAGAAGGAGCGGAGCAGGCCCTACAGTTGGGAGAAGGAGCGGAGCAGGCCCTACAGTTGGGAGAAGGAGCGGAGCAGGCCCTACAGTTGGGAGAAGGAGCGGAGCAGGCCCTACTGTTGGGAGAAGGAGCGGAGCAGGTCCTACAGTTGGGAGAAGGAGCGGAGCAGGCCCTACAGTTGGGAGAAGGAGCGGAGCAGGCCCTACAGTTGGGAGAAGGCGCGGAGCAGGCCCTACTGTTGGGAGAAGGAGCGGAGCAGGCCCTACAGTGGGGAGAAGGAGCGGAGCAGGCCCTACAGTTGGGAGAAGGAGCGGAGCAGGCCCTACAGTTGGGAGAAGGAGGGGCAACAGGGAAAACTATTAAAAAACGTCATACCATACTAAAACTGGTTATAACTCCAGTTCTGTTTGTGGTATTAATATTCTAACAACGACAGTGTCTTATATAGACTTATTTAGGAAAAGTCAAGGACAGAGGGTGGCATGACTTTAAAAAAATGGGAGAGTAATAAAAATGACTTCTTTAGCAGTTATAGTGTTAAACGGGACAAATCTGAGTGACATGTGCCTCTGTGCCCCCTATGGGCATGACACCTCTGTTTCCAATCAGGTGCCAATGCCATTTAGCAAACTGTAGGCGGTGCTATGTTCTGATGACATGCAAATATAGCTCTTTGGCCACTCACACCAGTGGCGTCAAAAATGGAAGCATGTGTAGAAAAGTACCTCATACTTACTCTTAAATATAGTGGTGGATCTTTGAAGTTAAAGGGCTATTTTGCTTCCACTGGTTCTGGGGCCCTTGTTAAGGTCATGAACTTTACCTAATTACCAGGACATTTTAGCCAAAAACCTGGTTGCCTCTGCCAGGAGGCTGAAACTTGACCACAGGTGGATCTTCCAGCAAGACAATAACCCCAAGCACACATCAAATACACAAAGAAATGGTTTATTGACCACAATTTTTTTTAAATTCAATGGCCATCCCAGTCTCCTGGCTTGAACTCCATTGAAAACCTATGGTTTGAATTGAAGAGGGCAGTCCATAAACACATCATCTGGAAGGATTTCTGTATGGAGGAATGGTCTAAGATCCCTCCCAATATGTTCTCAATATGTTCTCTCATAAAACATTTTAGAAAAAAGCTCATTGTCAAGTTTTGAAAACAGGGGTGCCAATTATTTTTACCCCTATCCTTTTTTAGATTTTTTATTACTTGTTAAACCCTCTTGATCTCTGATCAATTGTATTAGTATAACATAATAGAATTTGCCCATTTTTTAGCAATCAATATAGTATTTGTATTATTTAATTCATACTGTCTCTTTTGCTCCTCCTTATCAAGAGTGTCAGTAATTTGGGTCCTGAATGTATATTCTGTTTCTCTCTGACACGAAAGCACACACACATGCACATACACACACACACACATACACACACACACACACACACACACACACACACACACACACACACACACACACACACACACACACACACACACACACACACACACACACACACACAAACAACACTTCCCTTGACCTTATAACCCGCTTTCTGCCTTAATGTGTGCTGTCAGTTGATGACTTTAGGGATTACCCTAGCTGCAGCTCCTCTGAATAGACTTTCAGACTGGAAATGACCATGTGTTAATATCGTTCATCTCCGTTTGTGTAGCTTCATCCAAAAGGAACTGCATGTCCTTGAAGGGAAATGATTTTGAACTCAAGTGCCTTACTGAAACTCACATTTCATTACTAAATTAATTTCCATGTCCATTCAGGAAAAATTACATTGACCTTTGTGCTAAATGACAAATGGTGTTACGCTCTGTTATCATTAATGTCTGACTTATGGCTTTCCTTTGATCCCATATCCATAACTATTGTTTGACTCACGCTCTGACACAGTGAAAGGGCTGAGTAGGCCAGTAGTGGTCACGCTCTGACACAGTGAAAGGGCTGAGTAGGCCAGTAGTGGTCACGCTCTGACACAGTGAAAGGGCTGAGTAGGCCAGTAGTGGTCAGGCTCTGACACAGTGAAAGGGCTGAGTAGGCCAGTAGTGGTCACGCTCTGACACAGTGAAAGGGCTGAGTAGGCCAGTAGTGGTCACGCTCTGACACAGTGAAAGGGCTGAGTAGGCCAGTCAGTGACACAGTGAAAGGGCTGACGCAGGCTCTGACACAGTGAAAGGGCTGAGTAGGCCAGTGGTCAGTGAAAGGGCTGAGTAGGCCAGTAGTGGTCACGCTCTGACACAGTGAAAGGGCTGAGTAGGCCAGTAGTGGTCACGCTCTGACACAGTGAAAGGGCTGAGTAGGCCAGTAGTGGTCACGCTCTGACACAGTGAAAGGGCTGAGTAGGCCAGTAGTGGTCACGCTCTGACACAGTGAAAGGGCTGAGTAGGCCAGTAGTGGTCACGCTCTGACACAGTGAAAGGGCTGAGTAGGCCAGTAGTGGTCACGCTCTGACACAGTGAAAGGGCTGAGTAGGCCAGTAGTGGTCACGTGAAAGGGCTGAGTAGGCTGACACACAGTGAAAGGGCTGAGTAGGCCAGTAGTGGTCACGCTCTGACACAGTGAAAGGGCTGAGTAGGCCAGTAGTGGTCACGCTCTGACACAGTGAAAGGGCTGAGTAGGCCAGTAGTGGTCACGCTCTGACACAGTGAAAGGGCTGAGTAGGCCAGTAGTGGTCACGCTCTGACACAGTGAAAGGGCTGAGTAGGCCAGTAGTGGTCACGCTCTGACACAGTGAAAGGGCTGAGTAGGCCAGTAGTGGTCACGCTCTGACACAGTGAAAGGGCTGAGTAGGCCAGTAGGGTCACGCTCTGACACAGTGAAAGGGCTGGTCACGCTCTGACACAGTGAAAGGGCTGAGTAGGCCAGTAGTGGTCACGCTCTGACACAGTGAAAGGGCTGAGTAGGCCAGTAGTGGTCACGCTCTGACACAGTGAAAGGGCTGAGTAGGCCAGTAGTCTTCAGGCACTGTGAAAGATTATACTTGTGTCTATATTTATCTGAGATGTGGTTGTAGTTGATGAGGATATAAGGGTTTGAGCAAAGTCACATAAATTAATTGACGGAAAAGCCATGGGAGCTGCCATTGGTTGCAGCAGTTAGCCTACCTGGCAGATATGTCGGTGAAATGCACAAATGATGAGATGACCACTCCAATTCGGCCTTTCCCACCCTGAAATACAAGAGAGAGAGGAGAAAGAAAGATAGAGAGAGCATTAGCCTACAATACTTTGAGAATGTAACAAGATAAGTCATATTTTGCCACTGCGTAATCATTTAAAAAAACATTACATTCTGAATAAACAGCTAATGTTTATTCAGCAAACAAATAGCAATAGTTGTTGAACTCCCCGGAACCATTACCCATGAACCCCATCGCAAAACGGAAGTAGCTCCTGCTAAAACTTAAACAAATTTGCACTACCGCGGTGGAAAGTCCTTCGAACCCTAGACACGTTTCACTGCATTTCACAATGTTCGGTTAAACAAGTTACATCAATAAACATGTGAAACAATGGTAAAACATTAGCAGGGAAAGCTAACCTGTTGGCTAAGTTGCTAACCTCTTAGGGCTAGGGGGCAGTGTTCGGAAGTTTGGGTGAATGACACGCCCAAAGTAAATTGCCTGTTACTCAGGCCCAGAAACTAGGATATGCATATAAAAAACATTTTGAAGTTTCTAAAACTGATAAAATAACAGAACTGATAAGGCAGGTGAAAACCCAAGGAAAACCCATCCGGAAAACGTTTTTTGAGATCACAGTCCATTTCAATGATTGTCTATGGGATATTCAAAGGAATTCCTCCCAGATTGCAGTTCCTATGGCTTCCACTAGATGTCAACAGTCTTTAGACAGGGTTTCAGGCTTGTTTTTTGAAAAATGATTGAGTAGTTCTGGTTTTTCCAAGGTGTCTCTCATTAGAAATGTAGTCTTGTTGCGCGCATGAATGAGGTGCGCGCTCTTCCTTATTTATCTTCCCTACTGAACATACTATTCTCCGTTGTAAATTGTGTCGTTTATTTAGATATTAGAGTACCTGAGGATTAATTAGAAACATCGTTTGACTTGTTTGGATGTACTTTACTGGTAACTTTTTGGATTTGTTTGTATGCATGTTGAAAGAGTGGATTACTGAATCAAGCACGCCAACTAAACTGATATTTTTGGGATATAAAGAAGGACTTTACCAAACAAAATGACAATATGTTGTGTAGCTGGGACCCTTGGGATTGCAAACAGAGGAAGATCAGGTAAGGGATTTATTTTATCACTATTTGTTACTTTTGTGATGCCTGTGCTGGTTTGGAAAAGTATTTTGGTGTGGGGGCGCAGGCCTCAGATAATCGCATGGTATGCTTTCGCCGTGAAGCCTTTTTGGAATCTGACAAAGCGGCTGGATTAACAAGAAGTTAAGCTTTTAAATTATGTAGGACACTTGTACGTTCATGAATGTTTAATATTACAATTTTGTCATTTGAATTTGGCACGCTCCAGTTTCACCGGATGTTGTCAATTTTTATCCCGTTAACGGGATCCGTGCGCTTCCCGCAAAGATGTTCTATTACAGTTGAAGTCGGAAGTTTACATACACTTAAAACTTGATTTTCAACCACTCCACAAATTTCTTGTTAACAAACTATAGTTTTGGCAAGTCAGTTAGGACATCAACTTTGTGCACGACACAAGTTCTTTGACATCTTGGGAAAAGCAAAATAATTCAGCTAAGACCTCAGAAAACAAATTGTAGACCTCCACAAGTCTGGTTCATCCTTCGGATGAACGAACTTTGGTGCGAAAAGTGCAAATCAATCCCAGAACAACAGCAAAGGACCTTGTGAAGATTCTGGAGGAAACAGGTACAAAAGCATCTATTTCCACAGTAAAACGAGTCCCCTATATCGACATGACCCGAAAGGCTGCTCAGCAAGGAAGAAGCCACTGCTCCAAAACCACCATAAAAATGCCAGACTATGGTTTGCGACTGCACATAGGGACAAAGATTGTACTTTTTGGAGAAATGTCCTCTGGTCTGATGAAACAAAAATATAACTGTTTGGCCATAATGACCATCATTATGTTTGGAGGAAAAAGGGGGAGGCTTGCAAGCCGAAGAACACCATTCCAACCGTGATGCACGGAGGTGTCAGCATCATGTTGTGGGGTGCTTTGCTGCAGGAGGGACTTGTGCACTTCACAAAATAGATGGCATCATGAGGAAGGAAAAGTATGTGGATATGTTGAAGCAATATCTCAAGACATCAGTTAAAGCTTGATCGTAAATGCGTCTTCCAAATGGACAATGACGCCAAGCATATTTCCAATGTTGTGGCAAAATGGCTTAAGGACAACAAAGTCAAGGTACTGGAGGGGCCATCACAATGACCTGACCTCAATCCTATAGAAAATGTGTGAGCAGAACTGAAAAAGCGTGCGCGAGCAAGGAGGCCTTCACCAGCTCTGTCAGGAGGAATGGGCCAAAATTCACCCAACTTATTATGGGAAGCTTGTGGAAGTCTACAAGAAACGTTTTACCCAAGTTAAACAATTTAAAGGAAATGCTACCAAATACGAATTGAGTGTATGCAAACTTCTGACCCACTGGGAATGTGATAAAATACATAAAAGCTGAAATAAATAAAAGTGGAAATAAAGTGGTGATCCTAACTGATCTACAACAGGGAATTTTTACTAGGATTAAATGTCAGGAATTGTGAAAACTGAGTTTAAATGTATTTGGCTAAGGAGTATGTAAACTTCCGACTTCAACTGTATATTGACAAGCTAGTCGAGTGTCCGCTCTAACATTGGAAACACAAGTCCGCAAAGATGGAAGGAGGGTGGGAGGAGGCGAGATCAGGTGAGACCATTTAAGCCAATGAGTGGGCAGATACACATGTGAACAACTCCGATATAAAGTCTTTTTTTAAAGTTGCTGAAATGCCGCATGCGTCTACTTATATGAGTGCATCCGTAACAACCTAACCATTAGGAAACTTGTATTAGATCAAATAATCCTCACGTAGCAAATTAGCATTCTTTTTTAAACCAAATTTGACACCCTCTCGTTGACCTACATACAGAAATTATTTTCTTGGGAAAACACTCTAGCTTCACCTCGCTACTTCCCATCTAATCTGTTCCGAGATACTTCCACCCGAATGTGCTGAGCGCAATGGCATGGAGACGAGGTTTCTTCAGGGGAGAATGACTGCCCCCTCTCATGGAAGTCATGGAAGTTTAAGGCGGACCGTGGTACTGCAGGCATTGTTAGCAGAAAACAGGATCCCCCGTTATAGTGAATGGAAAAATGGTCATCTTCGTGGTTATCATTGTGTAAAAAGTTCATAAATCAAATACAGTCATGGTACCAATAATTGCTTTGCACACACAAGAAAAAGTTATAAGGACAATTAAGTTACTAATGGCAGCCTGCAGTATCCCGGTTGGCCTTCAACTTCAGTTACTAAATGAGAGGGGGCAGCACTGGACTAGCATGCAAAGTCACTTTCTGGAGTAGCTCAAACAGCGCATGTTATGTCTCCATGAGACGCCATCTTAAACGACTTCATTTGGCTTCAATGTGCTGTTGAGTCTTCTCATAGGAATGAATAGTGTCAATTGATCGATTGTTTTGTCCATTCATATATACAGTCATTGGGTTACTTCCCGGCTAGCTGCTAGCAGAAAGGAAGAGGCAACCATCTTTGCTGCTAGCCAGCTATCCCCATGCGGACATCTTCGCCACAGTGCTCCCTCCTGCACTGTCTTGATGGATGTGTTCCAAAAATCAGCTTTGAAGAGATAAGTCAACGCAAAGTGAAACAAATGAGGCCAGAAGAAGAATGAGAGATAATGAAATGGTGACGATGACAGGGTGATGAGGATGCTGCTCACCCTGCAGTGTATGACCACCACGTGTAGAGGGTCAGCATTGAGCCAGTTTTCCATGGCCTTACAGATGGTACAGATCTTATCCAGAGGAGGAGCATGCAGGTCAGGCCAGCCTGTGTCCAGAGTCTGCAAACACACACAAGGTAAGTCACACATAGACATACGCACTTTGTAACAGATAATGCTCGTCTATTCAACCTCTATACAATATATATGTTAATCTAATTAGCATGTGCAGAGTCTCCAGAAATCCTAGAGATAGCCTTCCGGTTATCTAGTGATACATTTGTTCAAACGGATGGGTCATCCACGAAACGAGTGCCTTTGGCGTCTCTTTGATAATTTAGGTGGAAATTGTGCACCAACATTACATTTTAAAAGCCTGTTATTCAAGGAAATGCCCTTTAATACACAGTACCAGTCAAAAGTTTGGCCACACCTACTCATTCATGGGTTTTTCTTTATTTTGACTGTTTTTTACACGGTAGAATAATAGTGAAGACATCAAAACTGTGAAATAACACATGGAATCGTGTAGTAACCAAAAAAGTGTTAAACAAATCAAAATATGTTTTATATTTTATATTATTTAATGTAGCCACCCTTTGCCTTGATGACAGCTTTGCACACTCTCGGCAATCTCTCAACCGGCTTCACAAGGTAGTCACCTGGAATGATTTCAATTAACAGGTTTGCCTTGTTATTAAAAGTTCATTTGTGGATTTTCTTTCCTTCTTAATGCATTTAACACCTTTTTGGTTACTACACGATTCCATATCTGTTATTTCATCATTGTGATGCCTTCACTATTAATCTACAATATAGAAAAGAAAAATCCGGTAATGAGTAGGTGTGTCCAAACGTATTCTATTTTTCATGTCTGCATTTTGACATCCCTCTGTGACATCCAGGAAGATTTGGTGGTGGAAAACTGAGCGGGTTGAGCATAACACATCAACCCTGTTGCCCATAGATAGACAGCCCCCCCAAAAACGTTTTTTTTTGTCGCATTTAATTGTCACTCACTGTCGCATACAACAAGCTTCCATTTCCCCTGTCAATAGGGGATTTATGGCTGATTTTTAAGATTAAATCGTCAACCCTGTTACTTTATTTGGCACTTAATAGGCACTTACTATAGTCATTTTTTTATTTAACCTTTTGAGATTTGAAAACATGTTTTTATGAAGTCAAACATGTGCTCTTTATGACAGAATCTTTAAAATGAGGTGAAGTCAAACCAAGTTATACATCTCGAAAGGTGCCGAATTGGTGGAACGACCCAGATACGGTTGAGATCCTTGTTACCATTGATATATTCATTGATTAATGGAAAATACAGCTTAGTCGTCCTGCGGCTTGTTGATACCTGTATCTCTTCGTGTCCTGCCCAATGATTTGTTTATGCTCTACATTTGGAAAAATACAGTATGGTTGCTTTACCTTAGGGTTCATTTTAGAGAGATCATGTCTCTTCTCCGACAGGTTGATAATCTAGAAAGAAAAAGTATACAGGTATGTATGCATGAATACATTCATTTATTTCGCTATTTAATTCTATGCCTTTATATTACTATCTTATTCAAATGTAACCATTTCAACTGTTTTCACTCTTTCCAATATGAACTAAAAAAGGCTTCTGTGCTTCACACTATACCACACTAAAAGGTGGTTGTGCTGAGGTTAAAGTAGGCTATTTTCCTGTTATCATCACTTCTATTAAAAAAAACAAATCTGTCAATGATACAGGATCACTTGGTTAATAACCGTCACAATTGAAACTTTTCCAAATCAAGAAAACAAACAACCCAGTAATAGAGGACTAGGCTTTTAAGTTTGAAATGACTAGGTATCAGTGACATGAAGGATGGTGTGAGACACATGGACGCGACTAGTGCTAACTGACCAGGTAGTTATCAGCGTGCTTGGACTTGAGCATCCGTGTGACATCCTTCAGGTTGTGAAAGTAGATCTCCTCTGAGCATGCCCGGGGGAAGGACACAGCGATAATGCGCTCCGTCACGTAAGTCAGGTCAAGTTCGTATCCCTCCTCCATCTTCACATCTGGGTCTTCTTCCTTTTGAGGAGAGAGAAAGAGAGATGCCTCAGGCCCTGTGATGCAATTTCCTCTGCCCATTGGCAGTATGCATGTTTTTTCGTTTTTTTTTACTGTAGTCAGTGATTGATGTGCAAAGTCCTTGGTGTCAGCAATTGTGACCGGCCACCCCGCTGAACCTTTAGAATAGGAACACAGGCCTACTGTAGGTTGTATGACAAAGAAGGACACCTGTTTACATTCAACTGTCTGTCTGCACAGGTGCCACACTGACTTCCATTATGCCTCATGGAGATGTTGATGAAACAATATTTCCACTATTATGTTTACTTTTAAGTGTATTCCTAATTTCTATTAACTCCATGTAAAAAAAGTAACTGCTGTTGAATAGGAAAACAATGAAATAGTCACCAACTGATCATGCTCAAGTTGACACTTAGTAAAAACAAGACAGACCGCAACAATGAAGCAAAAAAAACTTCTGAAGACTGTAAAATTCCGGATGAAACCAGTCGTGTGCAGTGTGCCGTGTAGCCCTGAAACATGGAGTGTTCCTGTGACCTCATGGCCATGAACTTCCTGTGTAGCTGCTAGAGAGAGAGAGAGAGAGAGAGAGAGAGAGAGAGAGAGAGAGAGAGAGAGAGAGAGAGAGAGAGAGAGAGAGAGAGGGAGGGAGGGAGGCTTCCCCCACACATCTCTTATCTAGCCTATCCATTCTAATCTGTGTTCTAGACTTCTGGCCCAGCGCTCTGTCTTGCCTGTCAGCTGGGAAGTGATTCTTTAAACAACAGGCAAGCTGTTAGCTGGCATCCCTACAAAGATAATCCATCAAAAATACCACAATACAAATCTCAGTGTGAATATTTCTTGGAATCCTTTTTTACATTAGAATCATATTCTATTTCTAGGCCATTCTATCAGTTTCCCAATTTCACTGACAACGACAAGAATCAAACTAAGGAATCAAGCTTAATCAAGTTTGATGAGTTCTCAAACAGTATTGATTTCAAGGTAGTTCCCCAACAGGGCATGGCTCTGTAAAAATAAAATAACAAAACAACAAAACTCTCAACATGTACATGTAAATCTATTTCATGTCTGTTCTCCTTCCAATCTAGACCAACACGATGGCGACAAATAGTCAGCTTGGAATTTTCTGTTCACAGCCCAACACCACACACACATGTAGGCCTATAGAAAGGCTAATGAATCCAAATGTGGTGTTCCAGTCGAGTCACCTGCTTGCTTGTTGTGATTAACAGTGAAAAGGCCTTGGTCTGTCCCATTGGGGAATGTGCCTGTTAATTAAGTCTGAAGTGACTGCAGGCTAAAGTCAAACACTTTGAATGACTCTGGAAAGAAGGGCCAGGGTTGTAAACCAGGGAGCCGCGGCCTACTGCACCCAGGGGACTTAAACCACCCCTCAGAGTGGAATAAAAGGGGGCTATGTGTGTGTGTGTGTGTGTGTGTGTGTGTGTGTGTGTGTGTGTGTGTGTGTGCGAGAGGGTCATCGCTAGGGGAAACGGACTGGGGGTAGTGGAGGGTGCGTGTGTGCGCGTGTGTGTGCGTGTGTGCGCGTGTGTGCGCGTGTGTGCGTGTGTGTGTGTGTGTGTGTGCGCGTGTGTGCGTGTGTGTGTGTGTGTGCGAGAGGGTCATCGCTAGGGGAAACGGACTGGGGGTAGTGGAGGGTGCGTGTGTGCGCGTGTGTGTGCGTGTGTGCGCGTGTGTGCGTGTGTGTGTGTGTGTGTAAGGGGTGATCACACACAGTTGGTGTTAATAGTGGGGTTAGTCTATTTCCCTCGGGAGCTGCAGGAAAAACTGTTGGCTAATGAGAATTTAATGAACAGGTCGACCGGTCAACACTTGAGAGTTGTGATTTCAGTGGTGAAGGGGACTGTGTGAGAGGAAGGCTGGACTGGACTGTGTTTTAGAAAGTGTCTGAGCATGGTGACAGAGAGAGGAGAGGGGTTCTGGAAACCACCACTACTTAACCTCTGAATGACTCTAAGGTGTTATAGAATGTTGTTTCAATAAAGTTATTCAAACGCTGAAGTTAAAGATGTGTTTGTGTTTAATAGTCTACCCTCGCAGAGGTATTTGAAAGAATTTAATGCGCGCAAAGTTTTCCCTTATCCCATGAAGTTCTACGGAGGGTAGGCCTAAATCATAGTAAAGTTGAATTACTTTATTAACAGACTATCCTACTTTCATTCAATTGAGACATTTTAATTTCCAAAACATAGGTCTATTCGATACATCGAAACATATGTCAGTCTACTTGGGTTACATTTCATCCTGAAACTCCTTCATTTTATACTCAATTACATATCAATATAAATCATCCAGACATACGCTATGCTTCGCTATGCACTATGCTGCGCTATACGCTATGCTGCGCTATTCGCTATGCTGCGCTATGCGCTATGCTGCGCTATACGCTATGCTGCGCTTTAAGCTATGCTGCGGTACTGCTTTTCAACTAGGCCCCTCTCTCCGATAGTCCCATTCTGCCTCTCATCACTCAAGTCAGGCAAACAGCAGCGACTTGCCCCAGCACGCACTACAGATAATTGCTCTTTAATTTACACAGAGTGCTTTTGTTCCTGGTTCGGGGCATGGTGCTCGGCCACAACAGCACAACACAACAACCGACCAAGGCAGCCGTGCCAAGGATCGCAAAGTTCAGCCCACAGCCCACCCATGGCACAATGACTGGGAGTAGACAGTTGAGCAACTGCAGAAGAAAAAGGGTAGTAGAGCTAAGCTATGTGTTGATTGAAAAAGTAGGTTGCCAGCAGACTCCATAGAGAACAAGCTGAAACAGGGCTGCTCTGTTAGGATGCTAGGGATTTAGGTGTTACTCTGGATTCCCTGGCTGAGACAGCCCCTGGAGGTATGGGTAAAAGCTGGGCTGGGCTGTGGTGCGTGGGCGCTGTCAACAGGACGGACATGAGCATAGAACACTCAGCACTGAGACCTGGGACTGCATCTCAATAGTCTTCAATGGCTTCATTTCTTCCAGCCATCCTGAAGGAGAGGATTGAAGTAAAGAGAGGTGCCACCTCATAGTATTGACACACAGCCCTGATCTCTCCTGGGAACCACATCCCTCACCTGGTTGTAGCTGACACAGCATGGAATCTCAAATCATAAACTGCAGGGCAGGCAACAGAAGAAACACTGAGCGCTGTTGACAGGCTGGGGATAAAATCCACCCACTAATAATCCATGTTGGTCAGCCTCTGAGAATTGAAGCATCGTCCAATCATGTGAACATTGATGGTTGTTTACATTTTTGATCACATTGTGGTGACAACATTTGCCAAAAACCCAGCATTCTGGACCGTCACAAATAATAAAGTAATCTAAGGGACTGTTCAAAAATTACTTGGGGGGTGGGGTGGGGTCCAAAATAGGAGAGGGGGTGTAACTTTTTATTTTGCTTTGGGGAGGGTTGTATGTCTTTGAAAGTTTCTTCAAGTGCAGTTGCTTAAACCATCAAGCTCTATGATGAAACTGACACTCATGACGACCGCCACAGGAAAGGAAGACCCAGAGTTACCTCTGCTGTAGAGGATACGTTCATTAGAGTTCCCAGCCTCAGAAATGGGCAATTAACTGCACCTCAGATTGCAGCCCAAATCAATGCTTCACAGAGTTCAAGTAACAGACACATATCAACATCAACTGTTCAAAAGAGACTGAGTGAATCAGGCATTTATGGTTGAAGTGCTGCAAAAAAACACTACTAAAGGACACCAATAATAAGAAGAGACTTGCTTGGGCCAAGAAACATAATCAACGGACATTAGACTGGTGGAAATCTATCCTTTTGCCTGATGAGTCCAAATTTTTGATTTTTGGTTCCGTCTTTGTGAGACGCAGAGTAGGTGAACTGATGATGTCCCACAGTGAAGCATGGAGGAGGAGGTGTGATGGTGTGGGGAGGGGGGCTATGCTGGTGACACTGTCTGTGATTTATTTAGAATTCAAGGCACACTTAACCAGCATGGCTACCATAGCATTCTGCAGCGATAGACAATCCCATCTGGTTTGCGCTTTATGGGACTATCATTTGTTTTTCAATGGGACAATGGCCCAACACATCTCTAGGCTGTGTAAGGGCTATTTGACAAAGAAGGTGGGTGATGGTGTTCTGCATCAGATGACGTGGCCTCCACAATCACCCAACCTCAACCCAATTGAGATGGTTTGGGATGAATTGGACCTCAGAGTGAAGGAAAAGCAGCCAACAAGTGCTCAGCATATGTGGAAACTCCTTCAAGACTGTTGTAAAAGTATTCCAGGTGAAGCTGGTTGAGAGAATGCCAAAAGTGTGCAAAGCTGTCATCAAGGCAAAGGTTGGCTACTTTGAAGAATCTCAAATCTACCCTTGAATTAGTAGGTGTGTCTAAGTGCCTTGCCCAAGGGCACATCAACAAATGATTCACCTACAGTTTTGAACCAGTGACCTTTTGGTTTCTGGCCCAATGTGCTTAACCACTAGGCTACTAAATTCATTCCAATCCCTACTTAAAGGCAAATGCAGTTTAGCAGTATGAAAGGGCTGACTTTAAGACCATGGGGACACCTGGCCATTGGAAGGGAAGACTGTTTGTATGGCTGGCTTTATGGACAGCCAGTCCATTCAGCTGCAGTGCAGAAGTAAAGATGGCTGTAGTAGATGGCTTTGGCTAGGTAACTGCTTGCGTGTACACATATTTTTTTATGGGCTTTATAGTACATGTAATTTAACTGTAAAAATGTTCCTTTAAATGTGTCAGGAACCCACCAGTCATTATGTTTTCATCTGATTGTCAAAGAAATCACTTCAAACCTTAGGTTAAGTTTGTCTACTCCACAGTAAGTCCAGCATCCGAACAGTGTACTGTGCACCCGCAATTTGAATGGAAAGGGACATCTATTACAAACACCATAAGTGTAATGACATTCAGCCTACAAAGTTGTGTGTATTCCTAAAAAAATATATACAAAAACAAAAGAAACAAACTTCTAAAATAAGTTCTCATTCATATCTATCCATGTTTCATAATTTAATCTATTTCACCAAAGAAAGCATCTGGGCAAGGCAAACAGTGGCACTCTGTCTTAGTATTTGTAGCCCATGTATCTGATGCTGTCTAGCCAAAAATAATATGACAAGTCCAGTCAGCATCAGATACATGGGCTACACATACTAAGATAGAGGGCTCTGTTTCGCTCGCTCTGATGCTTTCTCTTCTAGGCAGAGTTGCAAAGAAAAAGCCATATCTCAGACTGGCCAATAAAATGAAAAGATTAAGATGGGCAAAAGAACACAGACACTGGACAGAGGAACTCTGCCTAGAACACCAGCATCCCGGAATCACCTCTTCACTGTTGACGTTGAGACTGGTGATTTGTGGGTACTATTTAATGAAGCTGCCAGTTGAGGACTTGTGAGGCGTCTGTTTCTCAAACTAGACACGCTAATGTACTTGTCCTCTTGCTCAGTTGTGCACCGGGGCCTCCCACTCCTCTTTCTATTCTGTTTAGGGCCAGTTTGCTCTGTTCTGTGAAGGGAGTAGTACACAGCGTTGTACAAGATCTTCGGATTCTTGGCAATTTCTCGCATTGAATAGCCGTCATTTCTCAGAACAAGAATACCCTGATGAGTTTCAGAAGAAAGTTATTTGTTTCTGGCCATTTTGAACCTGTAATCAAACCCACAAATGTTGATGCTCCAGATACTCAACTAGTCTAAAAAAAGGCCAGTTTTAATTGCTTCTTTAATCAGAACAACAGTTTTCAGCTGTGTTAACATATTATCAAAAGGGTTTTCTAATGATCAATTAGCCTTTTACAATTATAAACTTGGATTAGCTAACACAACGTGTCATCAGAACACAGGAGTGATGCTTGCTGATAATGGGCCTCTGTACGCAGATGTAGAAATTCCATAAGAAATCTGTCATTTCCAGCTACAATATTCATTTACAACATTAACAATGTATACATTGTATTTCTGATCAATTTGATGTTATTTGAATGGACAAAAAATGTGCTTTTCTTTCAAAAAGTGACCGCAAACTTTTGAACGGTAGTGTAATATTGAATTATGTTTGGTTGACAATACAACCAAATATCAACATTTACATGTGACGTATCTATTGCTTGGGTAGATTAATCTGTACCACTGACTTAGTCTGGCTTTAATTCCATTTTGTCTACAAATTAATAATTGATATGTTGGATTCACATCTCCATCGCACCCAAAAATCAGAAAACAAAAAAATACAATTAAAATAAAGTTTGAATTAGTCCAATTCTTTAACTTAGAATTTTGGGTCGATACAGTTATTGTTATTTGTGGTCGTAATCATTATTTAGAGTTAATTTAATGAGTGGGGAGGGTGTGCATTTGTTACAGTACAAGGGGACGGTCATGTGAAAATATTGTTTATGTTGTGGAGGGGGGGGGGTATTTCTTTTTTGACACCTCGAGTACTTTCGAAGGTTACCTAATCATATTGGAGGGTTGGACCACGATGTCCACATTTTGTTTGTATATTATTTGGTTGCATTTTCCATTAAAAAAAACACATTGTGGTGATCATGACGGAGATGTATGTTAGTGCGTGTTTTTGACTGTAAGAGAGATACATTTTTTTAAAAAAAAGATATATATGGATGGAAATAGACGAGGAGCTGAGATGTGGATGACACTCAAGAGAAGTGAAACAAGCAAGACATATGAATGGTAAAGGGAAGGGAAAAAGAGAGGGAGTCCTGTGTTTAGAGGGAAAATGAGGAGCACGTGAAACAGCTTAAGGTGAGAGAAGCAGTATAATCCTTTAAAGCCAGTGTCTAAAACCACACAGATGGGATTTAACTCACTATGCAGCCATAAAGTCCTCAGTCCTGACTTCCACAGATGACCATCTTTAGAAGTTCTACTAATATATTTATTGGTTAATGTCATATATCCTGACTTACCAAGCAAGCACCGTTTCAACAGCACTGTCTGGCCAGAAACCATTACAATAACTGCCATAATAGTCCATAGACTAGATATGGGAGGGTTTGATACGGGGAAGGAATGTAGTGAACAAAGTACATGATGTAAAGATCACTGGAAAAGTAGTTGGCATCAAATTCTACTAAATAATAATTCTGTATCTCCACACAGAGAAACAGTTATAGTGGTGAGTTGTATCTCCACCCAGAGGAACAGTTAAAGTGGTGAGTTGTATCTCCAGAGGAACAGTTATAGTGGTGAGTTATATCTCCACACAGAGGAACAGTTAAAGTGGTGAGTTATATCTCCACACGGAGGAACAGTTATAGTGGTGAGTTGTATCTCCAGAGGAACAGTTAAGTGGTGAGTTGTATCTCCAGACAGAGGACCAGTTATAGTGGTGAGGTGTATCTCCACACAGAGGAACAGTTATAGTGGTGAGTTGTATCTCCAGACAGAGGAACAGTTATAGTGGTGAGTTGTATCTCCACACAGAGGAACAGTTAAAGTGGTGAGTTGTATCACCACACAGAGGAACAGTTATAGTGGTGAGTTATATCTCCGGACAGAGGAACAGTTATAGTGGTGAGTTGTATCTCCACACAGAGGAACAGTTATAGTGGTGAGTTGTATCTCCAGACAGAGGAACAGTTATAGATGTGAGTTATATCTCCAGACAGAGGAACAGTTATAGTGGTGAGTTGTATCTCCACACAGAGGAACAGTTATAGTGGTGAGTTGTATCTCCACCCAGAGGAACAGTTAAGTGGTGAGTTGTATCTCCAGAGGAACAGTTATAGTGGTGAGTTATATCTCCACACAGAGGAACAGTTAAAGTGGTGAGTTATATCTCCAGAGGAACAGTTAAGTGGTGAGTTGTATCTCCAGACAGAGGACCACTTATAGTGGTGAGTTGTATCTCCACACAGAGGAACAGTTATAGTGGTGAGTTATATCTCCAGACAGAGGAACAGTTATAGTGGTGAGTTGTATCTCCACACAGAGGAACAGTTATAGTGGTGAGTTGTATCTCCAGAGGAACAGTTATAGTGGTGAGTTGTATCTCCAGACAGAGGAACAGTTATAGTGGTGAGTTGTATCTCCACACAGAGGAACAGTTAAAGTGGTGAGTTGTATCTCCACACAGAGGAACAGTTATAGTGGTGAGTTATATCTCCAGACAGAGGAACAGTTATAGTGGTGAGTTGTATCTCCACACAGAGGAACAGTTATAGTGTTGAGTTGTATCTCCAGAGGAACAGTTATAGTGGTGAGTTATATCTCCACACAGAGGAACAGTTAAAGTGGTGAGTTATATCTCCACACGGAGGAACAGTTATAGTGGTGAGTTGTATCTCCAGAGGAACAGTTAAGTGGTGAGTTGTATCTCCAGACAGAGGACCAGTTATAGTGGTGAGGTGTATCTCCACACAGAGGAACAGTTATAGTGGTGAGTTGTATCTCCAGACAGAGGAACAGTTATAGTAGTGAGTTGTATCTCCACACAGAGGAACAGTTAAAGTGGTGAGTTGTATCTCCACACAGAGGAACAGTTATAGTGGTGAGTTATATCTCCGGACAGAGGAACAGTTATAGATGTGAGTTATATCTCCAGACAGAGGAACAGTTATAGTGGTGAGTTGTATCTCCACACAGAGAAACAGTTATAGTGGTGAGTTGTATCTCTAGAGGAACAGTTATAGTGGTGAGTTGTATCTCCAGACAGAGAACAGTTATAGTGGTGAGTTGTATCTCCAGACAGAGGAACAGTTACTCAGACAGAGGAACAGTTATAGTGGTGAGTTGTATCTCCACACAGAGGAACAGTTATAGTGGTGAGTTGTATCTCCAGACAGAGGAACAGTTATAGTGGTGAGTTGTATCTCCAGACAGAGGAACAGTTA
Source organism: Oncorhynchus nerka (assembly GCF_034236695.1). NCBI lineage: Eukaryota > Metazoa > Chordata > Actinopteri > Salmoniformes > Salmonidae > Oncorhynchus > Oncorhynchus nerka. The sequence continues at coordinate 66,895,144 of NC_088415.1, forward strand.
TAGTGGTGAGTTGTATCTCCACACAGAGGAACAGTTAAAGTGGTGAGTTGTATCTCCACACAGAGGAACAGTTATAGTGGTGAGTTATATCTCCAGACAGAGGAACAGTTATAGTGGTGAGTTGTATCTCCAGACAGAGGAACAGTTATAGTGGTGAGTTGTATCTCCAGACAGAGGAACAGTTATAGTGGTGAGTTGTATCTCCAGAGGAACAGTAATAGTGGTGAGTTGTATCTCCAGAGGAACAGTTATAGTGGTGAGATGTATCTCCACACAGAGGAACAGTTAAAGTGGTGAGTTGTATCTCCACACAGAGGAACAGTTAAAGTGGTGAGTTGTATCTCCAGAGGAACAGTTATAGTGGAGAGTTATATCTCCACACAGAGGATCAGTTATAGTGGTGAGTTGTATCTCCAGAGGAACAGTTATAGTGGTGAGTTGTATCTCCAGAGGATCAGTTATAGTGGTGAGTTGTATCTCCAGAGGATCAGTTATAGTGGTGAGTTGTATCTCCAGAGGAACAGTTAAGTGATGAGCTGTATCTCCAGACAGAGGACCAGTTATAGTGGTGAGTTGTATCTCCACACAGTGGAACAGTTAAAGTGGTGAGTTGTATCTCCACACAGAGGAACAGTTAAAGTGGTGAGTTGTATCTCCACACAGAGTAACAGTTATAGTGGTGAGTTGTATCTCCACACAGAGTAACAGTTATAGTGGTGAGTTGTATCTCCAGACAGAGGAACAGTTATAGTGGTGAGTTGTATCTCTAGAGGAACAGTTATAGTGGTGAGTTGTATCTCCAGAGGAACAGTTATAGTGGTGAGTTGTATCTCCACACAGAGGAGCAGTTATAGTGGTGAGTTGTATCTCCACACAGAGGAACAGTTATAGTGGTGAGTTGTATCTCCACACAGAGGAACAGTTAAAGTGGTGAGTTGTATCTCCAGAGGAACAGTTATAGTGGAGAGTTATATCTCCACACAGAGGATCAGTTATAGTGGTGAGTTGTATCTCCAGAAGAACAGTTATAGTGGTGAGTTGTATCTCCAGAGGATCAGTTATAGTGGTGAGTTGTATCTCCAGAGGATCAGTTATAGTGGTGAGTTGTATCTCCAGAGGAACAGTTAAGTGATGAGCTGTATCTCCAGACAGAGGACCAGTTATAGTGGTGAGTTGTATCTCCACACAGTGGAACAGTTAAAGTGGTGAGTTGTATCTCCAGACAGAGGAACAGTTATAATGGTGAGTTGTATCTCCAGAGGAACAGTTATAGTGGTGGTGGTGAGTTGTATCTCCAGAGGATCAGTTATAGTGGTGAGTTGTATCTCCAGAGGAACAGTTATAGTGGTGAGTTGTATCTCCAGAGGAACAGTTAAGTGATGAGCTGTATCTCCAGACAGAGGACCAGTTATAGTGGTGAGTTGTATCTCCACACAGTGGAACAGTTAAAGTGGTGAGTTGTATCTCCACACAGAGGAACAGTTAAAGTGGTGAGTTGTATCTCCAGACAGAGGAACAGTTATAGTGGTGAGTTGTATCTCCACACAGAGTAACAGTTATAGTGGTGAGTTGTATCTCCAGACAGAGGAAAAGTTATAGTGGTGAGTTGTATCTCTAGAGGAACAGTTATAGTGGTGAGTTGTATCTCCAGAGGAACAGCTATAGTGGTGAGTTGTATCTCCACACAGAGGAGCAGTTATAGTGGTGAGTTGTATCTCCACACAGAGGAACAGTTATAGTGGTGAGTTGTATCTCCAGACAGAGGAAAAGTTATAGTGGTGAATTGTATCTCTAGAGGAACAGTTATAGTGGTGAGTTGTATCTCCAGAGGAACAGTTATAGTGGTGAGTTGTATCTCCACACAGAGGAGCAGTTATAGTGGTGAGTTGTATCTCCAGACAGAGGAACAGTTATAGTGGTGAGTTGTATCTCCAGACAGAGGAACAGTTATAGTGGTGAGTTGTATCTCCAGAGGAACAGTTATAGTGGTGAGTTGTATCTCCAGACAGAGGAACAGTTATAGTGGTGAGTTGTATCTCCACACAGAGGAACAGTTAAAGTGGTGAGTTGTATCTCCACACAGAGGAACAGTTATAGTGGTGAGTTATATCTCCAGACAGAGGAACAGTTATAGTGGTGAGTTGTATCTCCACACAGAGGAACAGTTATAGTGGTGAGTTGTATCTCCAGAGGAACAGTTATAGTGGTGAGTTATATCTCCACACAGAGGAACAGTTAAAGTGGTGAGTTATATCTCCACACGGAGGAACAGTTATAGTGGTGAGTTATATCTCCAGACAGAGGAACAGTTATAGTGGTGAGTTGTATCTCCACACAGAGGAACAGTTATAGTGGTGAGTTGTATCTCCAGAGGAACAGTTATAGTGGTGAGTTGTATCTCCAGACAGAGGAACAGTTATAGTGGTGAGTTGTACCTCCAGTGGTGTTTTTTTTATTGTATTTGTTTTAAATATCAGCTGGTTAAAAAAAAGAGGAGGGCCAAGACTCACCAGTCACTGGTACAGAAATTGTTCAGAAATGGTGTACTGTAGTGCCAAGTTATGTATCAGTGCTACTGCCTGAGTAGGGTGTATCGGGTGTGTGTCAGTTGGCGTCACGCTGTGATGTGGGCTGGTGTGGATAAAATGCCAGGGCTGAATTCTTGTCCCAGTCCACCTCTGGCAACCTGATGGCCAACAACCTCCCCCCCCCCATTCTTGGCTCAAAACATCAAACTTAGAACTGTTCTTATTGGCTGGTCTTGGTTCATGATTGACACCTTTACAAAAAAATATTGCAGTTTTAAAACTGCAGTAAAAGTGCAGTAGCTGCAGTCGACTGTGGTATTTTGGATGCAGTAATAGCAGAATGACTGCAGTGTACTGCAGTTCAACTGCAGTTATACTGCACTCTGACTGCAATATTTTTTGTAAGGGTAGTTTGTGGCAATGCCGTCCATTTTGGGGTTAGTTAGAATTCACCATGGTCACATTAAACCAAAAATATGTTCCAGTTGTGAAATGGAGAGCAGTCAATGTAAGCAACACTCCAAAAAAGAAACCTCCCAGTTCTCTCTTAACCAAACATTGACAAAACCCAAATCTATAGTCAATAAAGTACAAAGTCAGCCTTTCCACCATGGCCTAAGGTTAGTATGTTATGAATGAGTCAAACGTGCCATACTTCTATTTAAAAAAAGAAATAGGGAAACTAATGTGATATTGCTGCAGGGGGGATATGGCTCAGTACAGCTCAGCATGGGAGGACTTGGCCATGCTGTGGACCAATGTATAAACCAGCCACACGGAGCCTACTGTCTCTCTGGGAGTCAGTGTGCTTGGCCCCGGCAGCCAGGTGCTATATTTAAATTTTAACTGCTGGCGCGGCCCCAAAGCTTGAGCCTTAAACTTATCTTTGTACTCATCCCCATTAATGGGTGCTGGGGTCCTGTTTAGAGGCCTCTTTGTTTATAAATTTCATGCCCGTTATATATACATATTAGTAGTTATATTATGTTGAGGCCCTCTGGTCGTCTGCTGATTTCATTTTGGTTTTTAGTTCCCTTTTCTTGTATTGTATTGAGTTTGTTTGCCCACGCTCCACTATCTTCCGGGGCTTGTCTCTAAGAGAGTCATAGTTACTCCCGCCGTTTACCCGCGCTTCATTGAATTTCTTCACTTTGACATTCAGAGCACTGGGCAGAAATCACATCGTGTCATCACCCACCTTGGGCCTTCGCGATGCTTTGTTTTAAGTAAACAGTCGGATTCCCCTGGTCCGCACCAGTTCTAAGTCAGCTACTAGGCGCCGGCCGAGGCAACCCGCCGGAGACCCCGCGCAAACGAGGCCAACGAGCACCGTAGCTGGGGAGATCCGGGAGAAGGGCCCGGCACTTGTCCAGAGTCGCCGCTGCCAACCACCAACCCAACCCCCACCGAACCACCTTCAGAACGCAGACGGACACCACCCCAATGAACCCCCATAAGCAGCCCCTTGCGAGACCACAAACGAGAGCCCACGAGATGGGCCGCACAACGAACTTCCAGCAGTGGCGAGAGAAGGGAGGCGGAGCAACTGCTCCCCCAGCCGCAGCTCGAGCCCAGCCCCGCTTCGCACCCCAGCCCGACCGACCCAGCCCTTAGAGCCAATCCTTATCCCGAAGTTACAGGTACACATGAATGATCTTCTAAGCTGTTTGTCTTCGACCCTCAGCCACACCAAACGTGTCGTAAACGCTTCAGGAAGTCTAGCTGCTTACCGGGATATTGTTACGGTGTGTGTGTGTGTGGGGAGGGTGTGGGTTTGAGCTGTAGTTGTGAATGGATGAAGTTCATCTTTTCAACTCAGCACTGCATGTTCTTTGTTTGTGGTTCAGTAGATCAATTATCCTTCCTACGGCTAGTTTGCAGAGACTGTGGGCTCCCGAAGGTATTTAGCATTCAATCTGGACGCCATCTAATAACCCTCCCTGATTCCCATCAGTCACTCAGACAACTTGGCATGGATAGAAAGCAGCAGCACGCTTCAAACAGTAGAAGGGATAACATCTCCCACCATGACATGACAGGCTGGGTGGATGAAGTAGCTTTGGGGAGAATAGGCCACAGTTTGTTCTACCCGTTTCCTGTCTCGCTTGATAGGTTTACACTGTGGCTTTGATGCCCATTCAACACCGAAGAACCGAAATAAACAAAACCGAGGAATCTGTTGCAAAAAAAAAGCTGCACTGTGGCTTTGACCCTCATTCAACACAGAAGAACCAGAAAAGAAAAGATAGAACAAATATTACAAAAAATGTTATGGTTAAACTCAAATATTTTGATTAATAAAAAAACATTCTTTATGGAAAAATTCTAGTTTAAAAATGGTATTATATTTATTAATGATATTATGAATAAAAATGGAGGAGTTATGTCACATACGCAGTTCAAAAATAATTGGGAATATCTGCTCAATCCAAATTTACAATCAACTGATTGCAGCACTACCACAAAAATGGAGGAGGCAAGTGGAAAAGGGAGAAGGTAGGGAACTTGTTATCCTGCCATATATTAAAGATTAAAGACAAATTGTCTGAAAGGAACTGGCATAAATAGAAAAATATACCCGTTGCATCTGAGGACAAAAACGTTGACAGCTACGCCATACAGGTTGCAAAGTAAATTGATGTACCAATTCCATGGCATATGGTTTATGAACTGGTACAAAAAAACTACACTTGACTCAACAATTAGAGTTATCCATTATTATATACAATTCTTGCCACCAACAAAACAATACAACAATCTCAAGTTCGTAGATTTTGCTGTGAAGAGACAGAATCAATGGATAATTTATTCTGATATTGCCCCTATGTACCTTGTTTCTGGTCGCAGGTTCAGAAATGGTTAAAAAAATCACAACATACACTTAAAATTAACCTTACAAATAGCAGTGTTGGGCAAATCTGGAAAGCCATAGTCAGTCAATAAATAATATAATAATACTCGTAGGAAAGGTTTTCATCTTTAGCTCACAATCTCTGGATAATATATGATTAGAACGATTAAAAAATGTTGTAAATAATCACAGCACAATTGAAAAATATATGGCACATGGAAACCAAACAAGGGCGGTCTATGCTGATAGGTGGGGTGGTTCGAGAGTGGCTGAGGGTTGGTCTATGGTGATAGGTGGGATGGGCTGAGAGTGGCTGAGGGTTGGTCTATGGTGATAGGTGAGATGGGCTGAGAGTGGCTGAGGGTTGGTCTACGGTGATAGGTGGGATGGGCAGAGAGTGGCTGAGGGTTGGTCTATGGTGATAGGTGGGATGGGCTGAGAGTGGCTGAGGGTTGGTCTATGGTGATAGGTGGGATGGGCTGAGTGTGGCTGAGGGTTGGGATTAAAGAGTTTGTTTGGTAATGTATTATTGTTATATATAAAAGTACCATGTATTTGAAATGTATATGTTAAAAGAGTATGTCAAATGTATTGGTAAAATGTATGTACAGTGGGGAGAACAAGTATTTGATCCACTGCCGATTTTTCCCCTTTGCAGAAAAGCATCCCTAAAGAATGATGTTTCCACCTCCATGCTTCACAGTTTGGATGTTGTTCTTGTGGTTGTACTCATTCTTCTTCTTCCTCCAAACACGGCGAGTGGAGTTTAGACCAAAAACCTCTATTTTTGTCTCATCAGACCACATGACCTTCTCTCAATCCTCCTCTGGATCATCCAGATGGTCATTGGCAACCTTCAGACGGGCCTGGACATGCGCTGGCTTGAGCAGGGGGACCTTGCGTGCGCTGCAGGATTATTATCCATGACGGCGTAGTGTGTTACTAATGGTTTTCTTTGAGACTGTGGTCCCAGCTCTCTTCAGGTCATTGACCAGGTCCTGCCGTGTAGTTCTGGCCTGATCCCTCACCTTCCTCAGGATCATTGATGCCCCACGAGGTGAGATCTTGCATGGAGCTCCAGACCGTCATCTTGAACTTCTTCCATTTTCTAATAATTGCGCCAACAGTTGTTGCCTTCTCACCAAGCTGCTTGCCTATTGTCCTGTAGCCCATCCCAGCCTTGGGCAGGTCTACAATTTTATCCCTGATGTCCTTACACAGCTCCCTGGTCTTGGCCATTGTGGAGAGGTTGGAGTCTGTTTGATTGAGTGTGTGGACAGGTGTCTTTTATACAGGTAACGAGTTCAAACAGGTGCAGTTAATACAGGTAATGAGTGGAGAACAGGAGGGCTTGGAGCGAGTGGTCGCATCCGCACTTCGGTCCGCAGGTAGTATAACTTTTCATTACATTTCATTACATTTCATTATAGTACAACGGTTTGATTTGTCTAATCTTAGCAATTTCTTCTTAGCTAGCTAACATAGCCGTCTTTGTATCAAAGATAATTGCGTAATTATCGTATTTCGTCGTCCTAACGTAGTCTACACTGCGAGCGGTCGCATCCGCGCTTTGGTCTGCTTCGGTCTGCAGGTTGTATAACTTTTCATTACATTTCATTACATTTCATTATAGTACAACGGTTTGATTTGTCTAATCTTAGCAATTTCTTCTTAGCTAGCTACATAGCCGTCTTTGTATCAAAGATAATTGCGTAATTATCGTATTTCGTCGTCCTCCTATCTGCCCAGCAGCTAGCCAGCTAGCTAACATTCACCGTCTACCGTAGCACTGTAGTAACTATCACACTCAACTGAACGACTTGATTAGTGTAGTGTTAGCTAGCTACATAGTTGTCTTTGCTGTCTTCGTATCCAAGATAATTGTGTAGTTTAGAGTGTGTAGTCTTAGAGTGATTATCTTAATTTACCGAGGTTAGCTAGCCAGCTATTTGTCGTCCTTAACGTAGGAGTCACTCCTAGCTAGCCAACAGCTAGCCAACGTCTACTGAATAGAACTTTCGCATTCCGGTCGCATTCCGCTTCGCTCCACAGGTAGTATCACATTTTCATTTCATTTCATTACTGTCCCAACGGTGTGATTTGTTTGATCGTAGCTAGCTACATAGCTAGCTACATAGCCGTCTTTGTTTCAAAGATAATTGTGTAGTCTAGAGCGATTTTCTAGGTTAGCTAGCCAGCTATTGTCGTTCTTTCAACGCAACGTAACGTAATCAACACTGCTAGCTAGTCAGCTAGCCCCCGAATAGCAGCATTGTAGAAACTTTACACTCAACGGAACGACTTGATTAGTGTAGTGTCAACAACGCAGCCACTGCCAGCTAGCCTACAAAGTCAACAACGCAGCCACTGCCAGCTAGCCTACCTCAGCAGTACTGTATCATTTTAATCATTTTAGTCAATTAGATTCTTGCTACGTAAGCTTAACTTTCTGAACATTCGAGACGTGTAGTCCACTTGTCATTCCAATCTCCTTTGCATTAGCGTAGCCTCTTCTCTAGCCTGTCAACTATGTGTCTGTCTATCCCTGTTCTCTCCTCTCTGCACAGACCATACAAACGCTCCACAAAGCGTGGCCGCGGCCACCCTAATCTGGTGGTCCCAGCGCGCACGACCCACGTGGAGTTCCAGGTCTCCGGTAGCCTCTGGAACTGCCGATCTGCGGCCAACAAGGCAGAGTTCATCTCAGCCTATGCCTCCTCCAGTCCTCGACTTCTTGGCACTGACGGAAACATGGATCACCACAGACAACACCGCTACTCCTACTGCTCTCTCTTCGTCCGCCCACGTGTTCTCGCACACCCCGAGAGCTTCTGGTCAGCGGGGTGGTGGCACCGGGATCCTCATCTCTCCCAAGTGGTCATTCTCTCTTTCTCCTTACCCATCTGTCTATCGCCTCCTTTGAATTCCATGCTGTCACAGTTACCAGCCCTTTCAAGCTTAACGTCCTTATCATTTATCGCCCTCCAGGTTCCTCGGAGAGTTCATCAATGAGCTTGATGCCTTGATAAGCTCCTTTCCTGAGGACGGCTCACCTCTCACAGTTCTGGGCGACTTTAACCTCCCCACGTCTACCTTTGACTCATTCCACTCTGCCTCCTTCTTTCCACTCCTCTCCTCTTTTGACCTCACCCTCTCACCTTCCCCCCCTACTCACAAGGCAGGCAATACGCTCGACCTCATCTTTACTAGATGCTGTTCTTCCACTAACCTCATTGCAACTCCCCTCCAAGTCTCCGACCACTACCTTGTATCCTTTTCCCTCTCGCTCTCATCCAACACTTCCCACACTGCCCCTACTCGGATGGTATCGCGCCGTCCCAACCTTCGCTCTCTCTCCCCCGCTACTCTCTCCTCTTCCATCCTATCATCTCTTCCCTCTGCTCAAACCTTCTCCAACCTATCTCCTGATTCTGCCTCCTCAACCCTCCTCTCCTCCCTTTCTGCATCCTTTGACTCTCTATGTCCCCTATCCTCCAGGCCGGCTCGGTCCTCCCTCCCGCTCCGTGGCTCGACGACTCATTACGAGCTCACAGAACAGGGCTCCGGGCAGCCGAGCGGAAATGGAGGAAAACTCGCCTCCTGCGGACCTGGCATCCTTTCACTCCCTCCTCTCTACATTTTCCTCCTCTGTCTCTGCTGCTAAAGCCACTTTCTACCACTCTAAATTCCAAGCATCTGCCTCTAACCCTAGGAAGCTCTTTGCCACCTTCTCCTCCCTCCTGAATCCCCCCCCCTACTCCCCTCTCTGCAGATGACTTCGTCAACCATTTTGAAAAGAAGGTCGACGACATCCGATCCTCGTTTGCTAAGTCAAACGACACCGCTGGTTCTGCTCACACTGCCCTACCCTGTGCTCTGACCTCTTTCTCCCCTCTCTCTCCAGATGACATCTCGCGTCTTGTGACGGCCGGCCGCCCAACAACCTGCCCGCTTGACCCTATCCCCTCCTCTCTTCTCCAGACCATTTCCGGTGACCTTCTCCCTTACCTCACCTCGCTCATCAACTCATCCCTGACCGCTGGCTACGTCCCTCCCGTCTTCAAGAGAGCGAGAGTTGCACCCTTCTGAAAAAACCTACACTCGATCCCTCCGATGTCAACAACTACAGACCAGTATCCCTTCTTTCTTTTCTCTCCAAAACTCTTGAACGTGCCGTCCTTGGCCAGCTCTCCCGCTATCTCTCTCAGAATGACCTTCTTGATCCAAATCAGTCAGGTTTCAAGACTAGTCATTCAACTGAGACTGCTCTTCTCTGTATCACGGAGGCACTCCGCACTGCTAAAGCTAACTCTCTCTCCTCTGCTCTCATCCTTCTAGACCTATCGGCTGCCTTCGATACTGTGAACCATCAGATCCTCCTCTCCACCCTCTCCGAGTTGGGCATCTCCGGCGCGGCCCATGCTTGGATTGCGTCCTACCTGACAGGTCGCTCCTACCAGGTGGCGTGGCAAGAATCTGTCTCCTCACCACGCGCTCTCACCACTGGTGTCCCCCAGGGCGCTGTTCTAGGCCCTCTCCTATTCTCGCTATACACCAAGTCACTTGGCTCTGTCATAACCTCACATGGTCTCTCCTATCATTGCTATGCAGACGACACACAATTAATCTTCTCCTTTCCCCCCTCTGATGACCAGGTGGCGAATCGCATCTCTGCATGTCTGGCAGACATATCAGTGTGGATGACGGATCACCACCTCAAGCTGAACCTCGGCAAGACGGAGCTGCTCTTCCTCCCGGGGAAGGACTTCCAGTTGAAGCTCGCATCCGCTACAAGACCATGGTGCTTGCCTACGGAGCTGTGAGGGGAACGGCACCTCAGTACCTCCAGGCTCTGATCAGGCCCTACACCCAAACAAGGGCACTGCGTTCATCCACCTCTGGCCTGCTCGCCTCCCTACCACTGAGGAAGTCCAGTTCCCGCTCAGCCCAGTCAAAACTGTTCGCTGCTCTGGCCCCCCAATGGTGGAACAAACTCCCTCACGACGCCAGGACAGCGGAGTCAATCACCACCTTCCGGAGACACCTGAAACCCCACCTCTTTAAGGAATACCTAGGATAGGATAAAGTAATCCTTCTCACCCCCTTAAAAGACTTAGATGCACTATTGTAAAGTGGCTGTTCCACTGGATGTCATAAGGTGAAAGCACCAATTTGTAAGTTGCTCTGGATAAGAGCGTCTGCTAAATGACTTAAATGTTAAATGTAAATGTAAAAACTAAGAGGTCTGTGAGAGCCGGAATTCTTACTGGTTGGTAGGTGATCAAATACTTATGTCATGCAATAAAATGCTAATTAATTACTTACAAATCATACAATGTGATTTTCTGGATTTTTCTTTTAGATTCCGTCTCTCACAGTTGAAGTGTACCTGTGATAAAAATGACAGACCTCTACATGCTTTGTAAGTAGGAAAACCTGCAAAATCGGCAGTGTATCAAATACTTGTTCTCCCCACTGTATATGTAGCAAAAAAGCAACAACAAAAAAAAACTACGATATTTGTCCTCCGAAGAGGGAGGGGTTAACTAACATAGCAATTAAAAAAATATATATTTAAAAAACCCCACAGAAGAACCTAAATAAATAATTCAGTGGAATCTGTGTGTGACAGCAGCACCCACCAGGCTCCTAAAGCACCACCTAATTACCGCCTTCGTTCCCAAGGTCATAGAGGAATGTGTTCCAAAATGAATTACACTCCCACTTTATCTCTCCTCCCTATATTTCTCTTTCTCTCTATCCCTCTCTTTCACTTACTTTCTCTCTTTCTCTCTCTCCTTCTCTTCGCTCTAGCTAATGGCTTACATATGTGTGCTGTGTGGCTACAAAAGAGATATCTTTCATTTCTGTGACACACAATACTGCCCAGCAGCCCTCACCGACAGTCAGTCTGTGCCGTGTGAAGAACAGAATGCCCTGTTAAGCTTAGCTTGCTGTACACACACACCAGCCATTTGCCAACCCACCTGTCCAAACCACGAGGTCCTACTAATCCGTTTTTGTAATTGCCGCCTATTTATCAAAGGAAAGAGAGAGACAGAGAAGATAAGAGAACTCATGTGTTTTCTAACTTCTTTCTACACTCGTTTCACATTTCACACCTGATAGTTGAAAAATGTGTGTGTATAGTCTTGATGATAGTCTTGATGTGTGTGTATAACGGATGTGAAACGGCTAGCTAGTTAGCGGTGGTGCGCGCTAAATGGTGTTTCAATCGGTGACGTAACTTGCTCTGAGACCTTGAAGTAGTGGTTCCCCATGCACTGCAAGGGCTTTTGTGAGCGATGGGTAACGATGCTTCATGGGTGACTGTTGTTGATGTGTGCAGAGGCTCCCTGGTTCGCGCCCGGGGATGGGCGAGGGGATGGTCTAAAGTTATACTGTTACATGTGTTCTAATGTGTGTCCATGATGCATTAGAGCTTTTCTTCGGATTGTTTTATAGATACGAAGGTGTAAATGCAGGTGTGTGTCTGGATCCAGACTTTTAAGGAGATAAAGGGGAGGGATCTAGACACCGGTAAGGAGGCAGGGTGTAGCCTATGTGAGGTAAGAGGGACTCTTGTACATGTCATCAACAATGGGCCTGAGGCCTCGAATACCACACAGCAGCTGTGGCTTGAAGAGTTGAACTTGTTTTTTTTCTCTCTTTCACTCTCTCTCTCTGTCTCTGTCTCTCCCCATATTTTTATTTTCCCAGCAGACCAGCCATTCAACAAAAGAGGTTGAAAAAAGGTGTTTTTAAATGCAAGACTCATAGAGCTATGTGAGGCCTATGCTACCTCTGGAATGGCCCCATATGTTTCACATTATAAAGGTCTCCAGCACAGCAAAGCCCCAAAAAGCATGGAGACCCAAACCAATGCAAAAGACGGCTCAACAAATAGGACATTTACAGTTGTGCAATTCTCTCACTGTGTGAAAAGCTGCAGCCAAAGCTTGATGAGGAGATCATGGTTTTTAATGAACTACACTCACTGTCGAATTCAAACAAATCACAACCACACTGCTTGTAGTTTGAATGACAACGGTAATAACCCACTTCTCTCTCTATCCTGAATCCCGCCTGGTATTTTGAATCAATTCCCCGAAGCGAAATGTGCCTGAACCACAGGTTAAAACTTCCCCAGACTCCATGAAACTACTCCAGAACTACTTTGATGAACTAGCACAACACTGAAACCAGCTCCCCTGCAAGTATAGCACTTACAAACAACTTCAAAACACCAAACCTTACCGTTTTAGAACCAAAGAAAGTCACTTTTATTTTCCTCCTTTATTTAAAATCCTTCGTCAGTCAGACACTGCTAGGGAGAGGTGGGTAAAGTCCAGTCCAGGTGAAGACGAGTAAAATAGCTCTCTGCCCGTCACACAGGCTTAGAGGAAGTTGACTGGCTCTCCTCTGCTGGAATGCGGTGATTAGAGGCACTTCTTCTGTGAGCTCACTTTGTTCAGGCTCTGCTGCCCCCACTGCTGCTCCCTCCCAGGCTGTTGCTGCTGGCTCCTACTACTGGCTGTTGCTGCTGGCTCCTACTACTGGCTGTTGCTGCTGGCTCCTACTACTGGCTGTTGCTGCTGGCTCCTACTACTGGCTGTTGCTGCTGGCTCCTACTACTGGCTGTTGCTGCTGGCTCCTACTACTGGCTGTTGCTGCTCCCTCCCAGGCTGTTGCTGCAGGCTCCTACTACTGGCTGTTGCTGCTGGCTCCTACTACTGGCTGTTGCTGCTGGCTCCTACTACTGGCTGTTGGCTGCTGCAGGCCGTGTTAAAATGGAAGCTCTGCTCCCATCAACCCTCAACACACTTCCTCCAGTCAGACGAGGCTGCTAGCTGCTGCAGCCGCCACAAGTTCTGGCACGGGATAGTCCTCCCACTGTGTTGCTGCCTCCCTCCCTGATCCCTCCCTCCTCCACTTTCCCTCCCTCCCCCTCCCTTTCCCCACACACACACTTTCCACACACACGCACACACACACACACACACACACACACACACACACACACACACACACACACACACACACACACACACACACACACACACACACACACACACACACACACACACACACACACACACACACATACATACATATATACACCAGTGGTGGAAAAAGTACTATTCAATAGTCATACTTGAGTAAAAGTAAAGGTTTCTTAATAGAAAATGACTGAAGTAAAAGTGAAAGTCACCCAGTAAAATACTACTCTGGTAAAAGTCTAAAAGTATTTGTTTTTATCAACAACAACAAAAAACATACTACCTACTCATTCAAGGGTTTTTCTTTATTGTAAAATAATATTAAAATGGAAGCTCTGCTCTGTGCCTGAATTGCTGCTCTGCTCCCATCGACCCTCAACACACTTCCTCCAGTCAGACGAGGCTGCTAGCTGCTGCAGCCGCCACAAGTTCTGGCACGGGATAGTCCTCCCACTGTGTTGCTGCCTCCCTCCCTGATCCCTCCCTCCTCCACTTTCCCTCCCTCCCCTCCCTTTCCACACACACACACACACACACACACACACACACACACACACACACACACACACACACACACACACACACACACACACACACACACACACACACACACACACACACACACACACACACACACACACACACACAGACACACACACACGCACACGCACACGCACACACACACACACCAGCACACACACACACACACACACACACATACATAAAAAAAGTACTCAATAGTCATACTTGAGTAAAAGTAAAGGTACCTTAATAGAAAATGACTGAAGTAAAAGTGAAAGTCACCCAGTAAAATACTACTTGGGTAAAAGTCTAAAAGTATTTGTTTTTATCAACAACAACAAAAAACATACTACCTACTCATTCAAGGGTTTTTCTTTATTTTTACTAGTTTCTACATTGTAAAATAATATTTAAGACATCAAAACGGTGAAATAACACATATGAAATCAAGTTTTCAACAATTAAAACACAATTTATATTTGAGATTCTTCAAATAGCCACCCTTGCCTTCATAACAGGTTTGCACACTCTTGGCATTCTCTCAATCAGCTTCAAGAGATAGTCACCAAGTCCAAGTCCAAGAACAGCTCAAATAAGCAAAGAGAAATGACAGTTCATCATTACTTTAAGACATGAAGGTCAGTCAATGGGGGAAATTACAAGAACTTTGAATGTTTCTTCAAGTGCATCAGATGACCTGGCCTCCACAATACCCCGATCTCAACCAAATTTAGATGGTTTGGGATGAGTCGGACTGCAGAGTGAATGAAAAGCAGCCAACAAGAGCTTAGGATATGTGGGAACTCCTTCAAGACTGTTGAAAAGCATTACAGATGAAGCTGGATGAGAGAATGCCAAGAGTGTGCAAAGCGGTCATCAAGGCAAGGGGTGGCTTTTTAAAGAATATCAAATCTATTTTGATTTGTTTAACACTTTTTTGGTTACTACATGATTCTATATGTATTATTTCATGGTGTTGATGTCTTCACTATTATTCTACAATGTAGAAAATATTAAAAATAAAGAAAAACCCTTGAATGAGTAGGTGCTCTAAAACTTTTGACCTCTAGTGTACTTAAGTATCAAAAGTAAATGGAATTGCTCAAATGTACTTAATGTCCCACACTGACCATAGTTTGCTTTGTATGTTTCTATGTTTTGTTTGGTCAGGGTGTGATCTGAGTGGGCATTCTATGTTGGATGTCTTGTTTGTCTGTTTCTGTGTTTCTGTGTTTGGGCCTGATATTGTTCTCAATCAGAGGCAGGTGTTAGTCATTGTCTCTGATTGGGAGACATATTTAGATAGCCTGTTTTGTGTTGGGTTTTGTGGGTGGTTGTTTCCTGTCTTTGTGTTTGTTGCACCAGATAGGGCTGTTTCGGGTTTTCCACGTTTATTGTTTTGTATTATGTTCATGTTTAGTTTTCTTATTAAAAAACATGAACTTCAACCACGCTGCATTTTGGTCCACCTCTCCTTCCCAGGAAGAATCCCGTTACAGAACCACCCACCAAAACAGGACCAAGCGGTGTGGTGACAGGCAGCGGCAGCAGGAGCAGCGCAAGGAGGACTGGACATGGGAGGAAGAGTTGGACGGAAAAGGACCCTGGGCACAGCCAGGAGAATATCGCCGCCCCAAAGAAGAGCTGGAGGCGGTGAAGGCGGAGAGGCGCTGGTATGAGGAGGCAGCACGGCGGCGTGGATGGAAGCCCGAGAGTCAGCCCCAAAAATGTCTTGGGGGGTGGCACACAGGAAGTATGGCGAAGCCAGGTAGGAGACCTGCGCCAACTTCCTGTGCTTACCGGAGTGCGAGAGAGACCGGGCAGGCACCGTGTTAAGCTGTGGAGCGCACGGTGTCCCCAGGGCGGGTGCATAGCCCGGTGCGGTACATACCAGCTCCGCGTATCGGCCGAGCTAGAGTGGGCATCGAGCCAAGTGCCATGAAGCCGGCTCTACGCATCTGGTCTCCATAGCATCTCCTTGGGCCGGCTTACATGGCACCAGCCTTGCGCATGGTGTCCCTGGTTTGCCTGCATAGCCCAGTGCAGGCTATTCCACCTCGCCGCACTGGCAGGGCGACCGGGAGCATTAAACCAGGTAAGGTTGGGCAGGCTCGGTGCTCAAGAGCTCCAGTGTGCCTGCACGGTCCAGTCTATCCGGTACCACCTCCACGCATCAGACCTCCGGTGGCAGCTCCCCGCACTCGCCCTGAGGTGCGTGTCCTCGGCCCAGTACCACCAGTGCCAGCACCACGCACCAGGCCTACAGTGCGCCTCGTCTGTCCAGTGCTGCCAGAGCCTTCCTCCTCTCCAGCGCTGCCGGAGTCTCCCGCCTGTCCAGCACTGCCAGAGCTTTCCTCTCTCCAGCGCTGCCGGAGTCTCCAGTCTGCCCAGCGCCGCCTAAGCTACCCGTCTGCCCAGCGCCATCAGAGCCGCCAGTCTGCAAGGAGCCGCCAGAGCCGCCAGTCTGCCAGGAGCCGCCAGTGCCGCCAGTCGGCCAGGAGCCGCCATTCAGCCAGGATCTGCCAGAGCCGCCATTCAGCCAGGATCTGCCAGAGCCGCCAGTCAGCCAGGATCTGCCAGAGCCGCCAGTCAGCCAGGATCTGCCAGAGTTGTCAGCCAGTACGGAGCTACCCCTCTGTCCCGAGCTGCCCCTCAGTCCAGTGGGGTCATTTAGAAGGGTCGCCGTGGTTAGGTGGCCACGGAAGCGGACAATGAGGCGGACTAAGACAATGGTGAAGTGGGGGCCACGTCCAACACCAGAGCCGCCACCGCGGACAGATGCCCACCCAGACCCTCCCCAATAGGTTCAGGTTTTGCGGACGGAGTCCATACCTTGGGGGGGGTTACTGTCACACCCTGACCATAGTTTGCTTTGTATGTTTCTATGTTTTGTTTGGTCAGGGTGTGATCTGAGTGGGCATTCTATGTTGGATGTCTTGTTTGTCTGTTTCTGTGTTTGGGCCTGATATGGTTCTCAATCAGAGGCAGGTGTTAGTCATTGTCTCTGATTGGGAGCCATATTTAGGTAGCCTGTTTTGTGTTGGGTTTTGTGGGTGGTTGTTTCCTGTCTTTGTGTTTGTTGCACCAGATAGGGCTGTTTCGGGGTTTCCACGTTTATTGTTTTGTATTATGTTCATGTTTAGTTTTCTTATTAAATAACATGAACTTCAACCACGCTGCATTTTGGTCCATCTCTCCTTCCCAGGAAGAATCCCGTTACACTTAAGTATCAAAAGTAAAAGTATAAACAATTTCAAAATCCTTCTATTAAGCAAACCAGACAGCAAAATATTTTTTTTAAACTTTTTTTTAAACGCATATTCAGGGCCAGACATAATTTACAAACAAAGCATTTGTGTTTAGTGAGTCTGCCATATCAGAGGCAGTAGGGATGACCAGTGATATTCTTTTGATAAGTGTATGAATTGGACCATTTTCCTGTCAAAATTATTTTCCTGTCAAAATACTTTTGGGTGTCAAGGGAAAATGTATGGAGTAAAAATTACATTATTTTCTTTCGGAATGTAGTGCAGTTAAAGTAAAAGTTGGCAAAAATATAAAGTAGTAAAGTAAAGTACAGATACCCAAAAAACTACATAAGTAGTACTTTACGCCACTGATATACACACACACACAGAATAAACAGCTCTCTATGGTCAGGGCGTGACAGTACCTCCCCACCCCCCAAAGGTGCGGACTCCGACCGCAAAACCTGACTCAATAGGGGAGGGTCCGGGTGGGCATCTACCGTCGGGGGCGGCTCAGGTTGCGGGGCGAAGTACCCACCCTGCTCGCAATTACGTCATCTTCCATTGCGGCTCTGGTGCGGGGATCGTCGCCGGAGGAACCAGACAGTGGATCGTCGCCGGAGGCTCTGGACTGTGGATCGTCGCCGGAGGCTCCAGACTGGGAACACTCGCAGGAGGCTCTGGACTGGGAACCCCAGCTGGAGGCTCTGGACCTCAGACTGTCACTGGAGGCTCTGGACTGCCGACCATCGCCGGAGGTTCTGGACTAGGAACCCTCGCAGGAGGTTCTGGACTGGAAACCCCCGCTGGAGGCTCTGGACCGCAGACTGTCACTGGAGGCTCTGGACCGCAGACCGTCACTGGAGGCTCTGGACCGCAGACCGTCGCTGGAGGCTCTGGACCGCCGACAGTCGCTGGAGGCTCTGAACTGCCAACCATCACTGGAGGCTCTGAACTGCCTACCGTCGCAGGAAGCTCTGGACCGCAGACCGTCGCTGAAGACTCTGGACTGCAGACCGTTGCTGGAGGCAGGAGGTTCCAGACCGCGGACCGTCTCAGGAGGTTCCGGACCGTTGACCGTCTCAGGAGGTTCCGGACCGTTGACCGTCTCAGGAGGTTCCGGACCGGGGACTGTCGTTGAGGGTTCCAACTGTGGACCGTCGTTGGAGGTTCCGGACTGGGAACTGTCGCCGGAAGCTCTGGACTGGGAACTGTCGCCGGAAGCTCTGAACTGGGAACTGTCGCCGGAAGCTCTGACATGGGAACTGTCGCCGGAAGCTCTGGACTGGGGACTGTCGCCGGAAGCCTTGGACTGTGGAGGCGCACTGGAGGCCTGATGCGTGGGGCCAGTACAGGTGACACCGGGCTGGTGACACGCACCTCAGGGCGAGTGCGGGGAGGAGGCACAGGACGTACTGGACTGTGTAGGCGCACTGGAGGCCTGATGTGTGGGGCAGGTACAGGTGGCACCGGGCTTGTGACACGCACCTCAGGGTGAGTGTGGGGAGGAGGCACAGGACATACTGGACTGTGGAGGCGCACTGGAGGCCTGGAGTGTAAAGCTGGCACAATGCATCCTGGACAAATGACCACCTTCGCACTGCAAGTGCGGGAAGCTGGCACAGGACACACTGGGCTGTGAAGGCGCACTGGGGATACAGCGCGTAGAGCCGGCGCAGGATATCCTGGACCGAGGAGGTGCACTGGAGACCAGGCGCGCTGAGCCGGCACAACCCGTCCTGGACAGATGCCCACATTAGCACGACAAGTGCGAGGAGCTGGCACAGAACGCACCGGGCTGTGAATGCGCACTGGAGACAGAGTGCGCATCACCGCAAAACATGGTGCCTGACCGGTCACACGCTCCCCACGGAGAGTACAGGGAGTTGGCTCTGGTTCAAACCCTGGCTCCGCCAACCACCCCGTGTGCCCCCCATTTTTTTTTATTTGAGGCTGCCTCTCGGGCTTCTGTCGTGGCAGCGAACCCCGGTGTCGTCATTATTCCTCTCTCACTGCCAGGATCTCCTCCCACGTCCAGGATCCCTTATCGTTCAAGATATCCTCCATGTCCAGGATGTCTTCTCCTCCTGGCCACGCTGCTTGGTCCGTTTGTGGTGGGATCTTCTGTCACGTCCGTTACAAGGAGTGGACCAAGGTGCAGAGTGGTATGTTTCCATCCTCTTTATTAGGAAAAGAAACTCAAAGAAAAACCAAATAAAGCGTAAACAAAACGTGAAGCTCAATGAAGTACTCACAGGCAACTATACCCAAACAAGATCCCACAAAGCACAATGGGGAAATGGCTACCTAATACTTATTTTCCACCATAATTTGCAAATAAATTCATTAAAAATCCTACATTGTGATTTTCTGGATTTTTTTCTTCTCATTTTGTCCGTCATAGTTGAAGTGTACCTATGAGGAAAATTACAGGCCTCTCTCATCTTTTTAAGTGGGAGAACTTGCACAATTGGTGGCTGACTAAATACTTTTTTGCCCCACTGTATCCGTCCCAAACCCACTGGCTCCAGGTCATCTATAGGTCTTTGCTAGGTAAAGCCCCGCCTTATCTCAGCTCACTGGTCACCATAGCTGCGCTCCAGCAGGTATATTTCACTGGTCATCCCCAAAGCCAACACCTCCTTTGGCTGCCTTTCCTTCCAGTTCTCTGCTTCCAATGACTGGAACGAATTGCAAAATTCACTGAGGCTGGAGACTTATATCTCCCTCACTATCTATAAGCATCAGCTGTCAGAGCAGCTTACCGATCACTGCTCCTGTACACAGCCCATCTGTAAATAGTCCACCAAACCACCTCATCCCCATACTGTTATTCTTTTGCTCTTATGCACCCCAGTATCTCTACTCGCACATCATCATCTGCACATCTATCACTCCAGTGTTAATGCTAAATTTGAATTATTTTGCCACTATAAGTGCTCACTTGCAAGTACACATTTACAAGATCCCACAAAACACAGTGGGGAAATGGTTGCCTACATATGATCCTCAATAAGAGACTGATTGGGAACCATACCAGGAACCATACCAGGCCAACCTAGAAATAAACAACCTAGAGTACCCACCCTAGTCACACCCCGACCTAACCAAAATAGAGGAAAAAAAGGCTCTCTATGGTCAGGGCATGACAAGTGTGCTGGCCTTTCTGTCTTTTTCAAGCTTTAATCCTGCAATTTTTTTTAAGGAAAGTTAAATGATTATTATGGATTAAATATGATATTGGCCAGCTTGCATGTGCTTTGTATCTATAGCAGTCTTAATAACATGAAACCAGTGCTGGCAAACCTAAAAGCCTTCAAACTTATTTTGCTAACTTAAGTGTCTGGCACCCTCAAGGAAATAGCTCCTTCAAGGGTTCCCTTCACTCTCATTTAAATGTTTATTCACAACATACATCTGGTATAAATTAATAAAGATAGGACCACCATCAAAATTTGATTTGTGAATGGAAGTATTGTATGTATCACATTAGAGGTATTCTCTCACCATCAATATTTATTTGTATTTGTTTTATGATTACACGTTTTTATTTTAATTTTACGTGAAATATTTAGCTTTGTCTGAAGCAGAAAAAGGCAGGAAATTCAAAAGATAATTTGACCTATGCACTAACAAGTTGTGAAGCTGCGTATGCTAAAAAACCTAGGTCAAATTAGCTTTGGAATTTTTTGTCTTTTTCGGCTTCAGACATAAACTAAATTTTTCACTTAAAATTAGTTTAAAATTAATTATCAGGGGGGATTCCTAGAAGCTGTGATAACAGGGACAACAGTGTAATTGTGACACCCATTTTACTGTGATAGAATATAAACTGAGAACTGTGTACAGTGCTATGTATGTTCTTTACATACAGTATGTCGGCGTGAGACAGACTTTCCACAGATAACAGCCCTCAATAAAAGCAATCAGCAAAGAGCAATGAGGACCCTGGGTGTATTTACCTTTTATCTGTTGTGTAATGTTGTAGCTACCTTAACTAGATATATGTAGCGGACACTGTACCATTAGTAAGCTAGCTAGCTAATTAGTTGCCATCGGCAAAAAGCTGGTTTTCAAGGGAAAAGGAAGAGACCCTGTGAACGACCTCTGATTTTGGACGTGTGCCTCGCTGTTTACAGTGAAACATATAGCAGTTAGCTAAGGCACATTTGCTAGCTTGCAGTCTGAAGTTTACATCCGGAATATTAACAAGGCGGCCCTCCATCTTAACTCCTCCTTCACATTTACTGAAGTGGTTGAATAGTGTAGAAGGGAACCTCCCCTGACAGTTTTTTTCTCTCGTCATGACCAGAATGTGGTTCAGGTAGTTCAGGCATTTATTCTACTCCTGCTACGTTAGGTTGACGTAACATGGACATCATTAACAACTGTAGGCTTGCTAGTTAGCCTCACTTCTTCCTGCTAGAATGTTAGCAAACGTTAACTAACTCAACGTTAGCTAGCATTAAGGGTTAAAACATTAGCTAGCTAGCCAGTTATTTAGCTATTTTTTTGATGTACCTAGTTATATATTGCTTTGACCTACTTAGCCAACGTTACAGTGCCTTGCGAAAGTATTCGGCCCCCTTTTACTTTGCGACCTTTTGACACATTTCAGGCTTTAAACATAAAGATATAAAACTGTATTTTTTTGTGAAGAATCAACAACAAGTGGGACACAATCATGAAGTGGAACGACATTTATTGGATATTTCACTTTTTTTTTACAAATCAAAAACTGAAAAATTGGGCGTGCAAAATTATTCAGCCCCTTTACTTTCAGTGCAGCAAACTCTCTCCAGAAGTTCAGTGAGGATCTCTGAATGATCCAATGTTGACCTAAATGACTAATGATGATAAATACAATCCACCTGTGTGTAATCAAGTCTCCATATAAATGCACCTGCACTGTGATAGTCTCAGAGGTCCGTTAAAAGCGCAGAGAGCATCATGAAGAACAAGGAACACACCAGGCAGGTCCGAGATACTGTTGTGAAGAAGTTTAAAGCCGGATTTGGATACAAAAAGATTTCCCAAGCTTTAAACATCCCAAGGAGCACTGTGCAAGCGATAATATTGAAATGGAAGGAGTATCAGATCACTGCAAATCTACCAAGACCTGGCTGTCCCTCTAAACTTTCAGCTCATACAAGGAGAAGACTGATCAGAGATGCAACCAAGAGGCCCATGATCACTCTGGATGAACTGCAGAGATCTACAGCTGAGGTGGGAGACTCTGTCCATAGGACAACAATCAGTCGTATATTGCACAAATCTGGCCTTTATGGAAGAGTGGCAAGAAGAAAGACATTTCTTAAAGATATCCATAAAAAGTGTTGTTTAAAGTTTGCCACAAGCCACCTGGGAGACACACCAAACATGTGGAAGAAGGTGCTCTGGTCAGATGAAACCAAAATTGAACTTTTTGGCAACAATGCAAAACGTTATGTTTGGCATAAAAGCAACACAGCTCATCACCCTGAACACACCATCCCCACTGTCAAACATGGTGGTGGCAGCATCATGGTTTGGGCCTGCTTTTCTTCAGCAGGGACAGGGAAGATGGTTAAAATTGATGGGAAGATGGATGGAGCCAAATACAGGACCATTCTGGAAGAAAACCTGATGGAGTCTGCAAAAGAACTGAGACTGGGACGGAGATTTGTCTTCCAACAAGACAATGATCCAAAACATAAAGCAAAATCTACAATGGAATGGTTCAAAAATAAACATATCCAGGTGTTAGAATGGCCAAGTCAAAGTCCAGACCTGAATCCAATCGAGAATCTGTGGAAAGAACTGAAAACTGCTGTTCACAAATGCTCTCCATCCAACCTCACTGAGCTCGAGCTGTTTTGCAAGGAGGAATGGGAAAAAAATGTCAGTCTCTCGATGTGCAAAACTGATAGAGACATAACCCAAGCGACTTACAGCTGTAATCGCAGCAAAAGGTGGCGCTACAAAGTATTAACTTAAGGGGGCTGAATAATTTTGCACGCCCAATTTTTCAGTTATTGATTTGTTAAAAAAGTTTGAAATATCCAATAAATGTTGTTCCACTTCATGATTGTGTCCCACTTGTTGTTGATTCTTCACAAAAAAATACAGTTTTATTTCTTTATGTTTGAAGCCTGAAATGTGGCAAAAGGTCGCAAAATTCAAGGGGGCCGAATACTTTCGCAAGGCACTGTATCTACCTCCAATACCCTACTCAACAAATTGGATGCAGTCTATCACAGTGCAATCCGTTTTGTCACCAAAGCCCCATATACTACCCACCATTGCGACCTGTACGCTCTCGTTGGCTGGCCCTCGCTTCATACTCGTCGCCAAACCCACTGGCTCCATGTCATCTACAAGACCCTGCTAGGTAAAGTCCCCCCTTATCTCAGCTCGCTGGTCACCATAGCATCTCCCACCTGTAGCACACGCTCCAGCAGGTATATCTCTCTAGTCACCCCCAAAACCAATTCTTTCTTTGGCCGCCTCTCCTTCCAGTTCTCTGCTGCCAATGACTGGAACGAACTACAAAAATCTCTGAAACTGGAAACACTTATCTCCCTCACTAGCTTTAAGCACCAACTGTCAGAGCAGCTCACAGATTACTGCACCTGTACATAGCCCACCTATAATTTAGCCCAAACAACTACCTATTTCCTAACTGTATTTAATTAATTTATTTATTTTGCTCCTTTGCACCCCATTATTTTTGTTTCTACTTTGCACATTCTTCCATTGCAAAACTACCATTCCAGTGTTTTACTTGCTATATTGTATGTACTTTTCCACCATGGCCTTTTTTGCCTTTACCTCCCTTCTCACCTCATTTGCTCACATTGTATATAGACTTGTTTATACTGTATTATTGACTGTATGTTTGTTTTACTCCATGTGTAACTCTGTGTCGTTGTATCTGTCGAACTGCTTTGCTTTATCTTGGCCAGGTCGCAATTGTAAATGAGAACTTGTTCTCAACTTGCCTACCTGAGTTGACTTAATATTTCTACAGACAGGGGGAGGCCAGGGTGCTGTAACCCCGGATAAAGCGGCGATAAAAGTTGGCAAACCCCAGGAAGCATTGCAGCTGCTCCCTGGTTTACGGACATATTCAATCAATCCCTATACCAGTCTGCTGTTCCCACATGCTTCAAGAGTGCCACCATTGTTCCTGTTCCCAAGAAAGCTAAGGTAACTGAGCTAAACGACTACCGCCCCGTAGCACTCACTTCCGTCATCATGAAGTGCTTTGAGAGACTAGTCAAGGACCATATCACCTCCACCCTACCTGACACCCTAGACCCACTCCAATTTGCTTACCGCCCAAATAGGTCCACAGACGATGCAATCTCAACCACACTGCACACTGCCCTAACCCACCTGGACAAGAGGAATACCTATGTGAGAATGCTGTTCATCGACTACAGCTCGGCATTCAACACCATAGTACCCTCCAAGCTCGTCATCAAGCTCGAGACCCTGGGTCTCGACCCCGCCCTGTGCAACTGGGTACTGGACTTCCTGACGGGCCGCCCCCAGGTGGTGAGGGTAGGCAACAACATCTCCTCCCCGCTGATCCTCAACACGGGGCCCCACAAGGGTGCGTTCTGAGCCCTCTCCTGTACTCCCTGTTCACCCACGACTGCGTGGCCACGCACGCCTCCAACTCAATCATCAAGTTTGCGGACGACACAACAGTGGTAGGCTTGATTACCAACAACGACGAGACGGCCTACAGGGAGGAGGTGAGGGCCCTCGGAGTGTGGTGTCAGGAAAATAACCTCACACTCAACGTCAACAAAACTAAGGAGATGATTGTGGACTTCAGGAAACAGCAGAGGGAACACCCCCTATCCACATCGATGGAACAGTAGTGGAGAGGGTAGCAAGTTTTAAGTTCCTCGGCATACACATCACAGACAAACTGAATTGGTCCACTCACACTGACAGCGTCGTGAAGAAGGCGCAGCAGCGCCTCTTCAACCTCAGGAGGCTGAAGAAATTTGGCTTGTCACCAAAAGCACTCACAAACTTCTACAGATGCACAATCGAGAGCATCCTGGCGGGCTGTATCACCGCCTGGTACGGCAACTGCTCCGCCCTCAACCGTAAGGCTCTCCAGAGGGTAGTGAGGTCTGCACAACGCATCACCGGGGCAAACTACCTGCCCTCCAGGACACCTACACCACCCAATGTTACAGGAAGGCCATAAAGATCATCAAGGACATCAACCACCCGAACCACTGCCTGTTCACCCCGCTATCATCCAGAAGGCGAGGTCAGTACAGGTGCATCAAAGCTGGGACCGAGAGACTGAAAAACAGCTTCTATCTCAAGGCCATCAGACTGTTAAACAGCCACCACTAACATTGAGTGGCTGCTGCCAACACACTGTCATTGACACTGACCCAACTCCAGCCACTTTAATAATGGGAATTGATGGGAAATGATGTAAATATATCACTAGCCACTTTAAACAATGCTACCTTATATAATGTTACTTACCCTACATTATTCATCTCATATGCATACGTATATACTGTACTCTACATCATCGACTGCATCCTTATGTAATACATGTATCACTAGCCACTTTAACTATGCCACTTTGTTTACTTTGTCTACATACTCATCTCATATGTATATACTGTACTCGATACCATCTACTGTATGCTGCTCTGTACCATCACTCATTCATATATCCTTATGTACATATTCCTTATCCCCTTACACTGTGTATAAGACAGTAGTTTTGGAATTGTTAGTTAGATTACTTGTTGGTTATCACTGCATTGTCGGAACTAGAAGCACAAGCATTTCGCTACACTCGCATTAACATCTGCTAACCATGTGTATGTGACAAATAAAATTTGATTTGATTTGGTTATAGGCTGAGGCCAATCCCCCACCACTCTCACCTTCTCGGGATCCATCTGGACACTCCCATCAGAGATGATGTAGTCCAGAAAGGGATGATGGAACGATGGAACTCGCACTTTTCCACCTTAACAAACAACTGGTTCTCCAGAAGGCGCTGAAGAACCTGTTGGATGTGGTGCATGTGTTCTTGTGGGGGAGCGGGAGAAGATGAGGATGTCATCAATGTAGACGAAGACAAACCGGTTCAGCATGTCACAGAGAACATCATTCATCCGAGCCTGGAACATAGCAGGGGCGTTGGTGAGGCCAAAGGGCATGACCAGATATTCGTAGTGGCCGCTGGCCGTGTTGAAGGCGGTATTTCACTTGTCCCCCTCTCGTAACCGCACCAGATGGTAGGCGTGTTGTAGATCTAGCTTGAAGAAAACAGTGGCCCCCTGGAGCAGCTTGAAGGCAGAGGAAGAGAGTGTTAGCGGATATTGGTTCTTCACAGTAAAGTAGTCCCCGTTAGTCAATGCACAGATGCAGGGTCTTGTCCTTTTTCTCCACGAAGAAGAAACTTGCGCCAGCGGGAGAGGAAGAGGGATGGATAAATCCTGTAGCTAGGGAGTCCCTAATGTAGGTCTCCATAGCCTTGGTCTCTGGTCCCGGCAGAGAGTACAGACATACCCGGGGTGGAATGTAAATCCCGCCGTCATAGGGGCAGTGCCGTGGAAGGGAAGTGGCCCGGGAATTTCTGAACACCTCCCGGAGGTCCTGGTAATCCGCGGGAATGGTGGAGAGGTCCGGAGCAACTTTCGAGCCCCCAGGAAGACATCCCGGGGCAGGTTGCGCCGACTTCTGACAATGGACAATTGCAGAACGGACTGCAGCCCATGATAGCACCCATACACGAGTTGATGAGGGGATTGTGTCGCTGGAGCCAGGAGAATCCCAAAACCATGGGAATCTGGGAGGTCTTAATGAGCAGGAATTGAATTGTCTCGCTGTTATTCCCAGACACAGGTAGGTTGATGGGAGTGGTGTTATGAGTGACCTGATCAATAGAGCGCCCGTCCAGGGCTCTAACATCCATGGGAATGGAGAGGGGCTGAATGGGGATGTTCAGCTCGGAAGCCAGTGTGTCGTCCAAAAAGCTCTCATCGGCCCCAGAGTCAATGAGGACCCAGAGAGATTTGGACTGATTTCCCCACAGCCGAATGACATTAGTTATAGTTAGGGTTTTATCTAACATTAGGATGATAACATCTCTACATTCAGAAATGTGTTTTAAATGAAATATCCTTGAAATGTTATCCTACCATTCACTAAAATGTTGTGCACAACCTTTTTTTATTTTATTTCACCTTTATTTAACCAGTTAGGCCAGTTGAGAGCAAGTTTTCATTTACAACTGCGACCTGGGCAAGATAAAGCAAAGCAGTGCGACAAAAACAACAACACAGAGCAACACATAAACAAACGTACAGTCAATAACACAATATAAAGAAAAACAGAAAAATCTATGTACAGTGTGTGCAAATGTAGAAGAGTAGGGAGATAGGCAATAAATAGGCCCTAGAGGCGAAAATAATAACAATTTAGCATTAATACTGGAGTGATAGATGTGCAAGTAGAGATACTGGGGTGCAGAAGAGCAAGAGAGTAAGTAATAATAGTTGGGTGTGCTATTTACAGATTGGCTGAGTACAGGTACAGTGTACAGGTACTGGTAGGGTATCGGTAAGCTGCTCAGACAGCTGATGCTTAAAGTTAGAGGGAGATATATGACTCCAACGTCAGAGATTTGTTTGTATAAAATATTCACCTCATGTTACAAGAACATTCCTAGAACACATTTAGTCTTTTCTTTAAAGGTTCCCAGAATGTTTCATTAGGTTGTGGGAACCGTCTGGTCTGAACACTGTGGGGACATCACAAAAGATACCGTATGTTCCCAAAACACAAAGAATGTCCAGTTGGCCTGATTATTACAATGCTTCTATTAGGTTGCAAGAACCATTCACCTGATGTTGGAAGAACATTCCCAGAACACATTGTTATGTTCTTTAAAAGTTCCTAAAACATTTCTTTAGGTTGTGGGAACTTTGTGGGGATATGACTAGGTAGGTTCCAAAAACACTACAACTGTCCTGACATTCAGATAATGTTTGACTGTTGCAAGAATGTAGACAGAACAGGCTTGCTGAATTCTTTAAAGGTTCCTAGAACATTTAATTAGGTTATGGGAGTTGTCTGGGATGTTGAACAAATATTATTGTGATATTAACGAAAATTACACAGAACATTCCCACAATGTTCCACAATGTTCCACAATTTCTAAATAAGTACGTTTGTATGACAATAATAGTATCATTGTTTTAGGTTTAACATAATATTCCATTGAATTTCATACAAAATACATTTTACCTTGTGTTGGAGGTCCTCAGAACATTTAAAGAACGTTATATTTAAGTTTTTACCTAATATTACCACAACATTCTCAGTAGGCACATGTCTAGCTCCTTAAAGCAGATTTAAATACATCCCCATTATGTTTCTCTCTAGATTTAATGCCAATTTGCAGACTGTGTTGTAGGCCCACTACAGCGTGGGACAGACACCCATGGCATTTTATTTATTTCATTGGACATTTGACCCGCTTTTAATCATAGAAAAAACAACAATAAAACGTTTTGGGTTGAAATCACGTGGAAACAACGTTGATTCAACCAGTTTTTGCCTAGTGAGATGTGACTCCAATAATCAACACGATCTTCAGTTTGGAATGGAAATCATTTCATCAGGTGTGTTAGCATTAGGGCTGGAGAAAAAGTTTGACACCAATCACGCCCTCGAGGGCTGGAGATCCAGATGCAATCAACAGACTCATGCTATGTAGAGCAAACATGCATCTCTGACATGTAGAATAAGGAATCATGTCAGCTCTATTTGTGATATTTCTATCTGAAACTTTTCAGAATGTTTTTGTACTAAACATTGTACTCTCCAACCCTGTTCCTGGAGAGCTTATAGTTTTTTTCCCCGTTTTTTTTCTCCAACCCTATCATCGTGACTAATGTATCTAATTAACTATAAATCCGTCAAATCTACACGCGGTATTGTCATTGTAATGTTTACCCAACTGAACTGCTTATTTTTCTATTCATAGTTGGCATATTATCCATCATGAAGCAAATCAAGTCCTACATGAAGAGCGGAAGTGGTTTACCGAAATACCAATCACATGACTACACTAAATACAAATAAGAGCAAACTGCAGTACATTCAGTACAGTAACTGTCGGCAACAACAGCTTTCCCAACCCCCTCAGCCATTGTTTCCCAACTCCATCCCTCAAGTACCCCCAAAAGCACACATTTGTGTTGTGGCCCCGGACAAAGCCCCCTGATTCAACTCATTGAGGGCCTGATGATTAGTTGACAAGTTGAATCAGGTGTGCTTGTCTGGGGCTACAAGAAAAATGAGGAAGAGGCAAAGCAAGAGGGATAACTGTGCCCAAGATTGGTCTTCTCCAGCAGGTGGCTTTCTTTGTTTCAATCACCAAGCAAGGAGTTTTTGCATGGAAGTCAATGAGTTAACAAAACAATGTAATTGCTTATTAGCTACACGTGGCTTATTTGATCGAATTGAAGTTTTGTAATGCTTAGGTTGTTACGAGTGTACAGGGAATAATCCCGGCAACTTTGAGAAAAAAAACACTTTATATCGGAGTTGTGTCTGGTATTCACACGTACAGTTGGGCAAAAAAGTATTTTGTGCAAGTTCCAATTGTGCAAGTTCTCCCACTTGAGAGAGGCCTGTAATTTTCATCATAGGTACACTTAAACTATGACAGACAATTTTTTAAATTAATTTATTTGCAAATTATGGTGGAAAATAAGTATTTGGTCAATAACAAAAGTTTATCTCAATACTTTGTTATATACCCTTTGTTGGCAATGACAGAGGTCAAACGTTTTCTGTAAGTCTTCACAAAGTTTTCACACACTGTTGCTGGTATTTTGGCCCATTCATCCATGCAGATCTCCTCTAGAGCAGTGATGTTTTGGGGCTGTTGCTGGGCAACACAGACTTTCAACTCCCTCGAAAATATTTTCTATGGGGTTGAGATCTGGAGACTGGCTAGGCCACTCCAGGACCTTGAAATGCTTCTTACGAAGCCATTCCTTCGTTGCCCAGGTGGTGTGTTTGGGATCATTGTCATGCTGAAAGACCCAGCCACGTTTCATCTTCAATGCCCTTGCTGATGGAAGGAGGTTTTCACTCAAAATCTCACGATACATGGCCCCATTCATTCTTTCCTTTACATGGATCAGTCGTCCTGTTCCCTTTGCAGAAAAAAAGCCCCAAAGCATGTTTCCACCCCCATGCTTCACAGTAGGTATGGTGTTCTTTGAATGCAACTCAGCATTCTTTGTCCTCCAAACACGACGAGTTGAGTTTTTACCAAAAAGTAATATTTTGGTTTCCTCTGACCATATGACATTCTCCCAATCTTCTTCTGGATCATCCAAATGCTCTCTAGCAAACTTCAGACGGGCCTGGACATGTACTGGCTTAAGCAGGGGGACACGTCTGGCACTGCAGGATTTGAGTCCCTGGCGGCGTAGTGTGTTACTGATGGTAGGCTTTGTTACTTTGGTCCCAGCTCTCTGCAGGTCATTCACTAGATCCCCCCGTGTGGTTCTGGGATTTTTGCTCACCGTTCTTGTGATCATTTTGACCCCACAGGGTGAGATCTTGCGTGGAGCCCCAGATCGAGGGAGATTATCAGTGGTCTTGTATGTCTTCCATTTCCTAATAATTGCTCCCACAGTTGATTTCTTCAAACCAAGCTGCTTACCTATTGCAGATTCAGTCTTCCCAGCCTGGTGCAGGTCTACAATTTAGTTTTTGGTGTCCTTTGACAGCTCTTTGGTCTTGGCCATTGTGGTGTTTGGAGTGTGACTGTTTGTGGTTGTGGACAGGTGTCTTTTATACTGATAACAACTTCAAACAGGTGCCATTAATACAGGTAAGGAGTGGAGGACAGAGGAGCCTCTTAAAGAAGAAGTTACAGGTCTGTGAGAGCCAGAAATCTTGCTTGTTTTTAGGTGACCAAATACTTATTTTCCACCATCATTTGCAAATAAATTCATTAAAAATCCCACATGGTGATTTTCTGGATTTTCTTTCTCTCATTTTGTCTGTCATAGTTGAAGTGTACATATGATGAAAATTACAGGCCTCTCTCATCTTTTTAAGTGGGAGAACTTGCACAATTGGTGGCTGACTAAATACTGTTTTGCCCCACTGTATATCTGCCATTATATTGGCTAGAATGGTCCCACCTGATCTTGCCTTCATTTTTAAGACATTTATTGTAATTGTTAGAGC
The DNA here is from genome assembly GCF_034236695.1 of Oncorhynchus nerka. Lineage (NCBI taxonomy): Eukaryota > Metazoa > Chordata > Actinopteri > Salmoniformes > Salmonidae > Oncorhynchus > Oncorhynchus nerka. Next base: position 66,926,549 of record NC_088415.1, read on the forward strand.
GGTCACTTGAGTATCTGATCAATATAATGGGCAATCTGTGCTGTTGGGTGTGGACTGGAATTGTAAAACACTGCCCTAGGCTATGTGACATGGTATGGCAAGAAGCAAAGAAGGTGCATGAGCTGAAACTTGGGAGGGATATATACATGTAATATGAGCCGTGACAATAAGTTGTAAGGACAGGTCATTTCTATAGAGTAAGTTAGTCACTTTCAGTCACCATAGGGTTTCAGAAGCACACATTTCAACACCATTGGAGGACAAGTGACTGTACCTCGTATTGTGTAGTAGTACAAAGGTACATGATGATTCAATTGTTTGGCACCTGACCTAAGGACAGTGGAATCTGGCTTACATAACAGCACTTTGTGAGTGGTGGACCTTGGTTACTGAAGGAGTGACCTGCTTAATGATTGACTCTGTCCAAACTAAAGCCAGGCATTAGCGCACACACACACTGATATTCCTGTGTTGCTGTCCTCTAAGTCAACTTTCTGTTACTATATCATCTCATGAAATGATTGTGTTAATTTTCATTATATTGCTAATTTGCAGTTGTACCGTTATGTCAGTTATGATTGTGTGTGGTAAATGTACACAGTAAAAATGCTTTAGAACAGTGTGGACGGTATGGGAAATGGTCTTCAACGACCCCATTGAGTGTGTGAGAGCGCAAGCTTCGACAAACCGTCAGTGAGTGAACCCACTATTGCATTATCATCATAGTTGAGGGCATGTTCTCCCTATTTTCGTGCTTCTTAAAGCTCCATAGACTAATGATGGACTTTAAACCATCTCTACATGACACTTACAAAAGACAGTGTTGGGAAATGAACTTTTATTTTTCAATTGTTTGGAATACAAAATATATCATCACATATAATCTATTCAACGGGTTAAATTCATAATGGTTTATTACTTGTTTTGTAATTCAGTACCATTGGGACATTGTGTTGTGAGGCGTTAGTCATTGTCAAGTACATTCATTGTTACTTCAAAAGATTGCTTGAAAACCAAAATCAGATCAGCAAATGTTTGCCAGTGATTGAGTGATATTAAAGCAAAATTAAAAGTCCGATAAATTAATATTGTAGACATTGTAGATTAGATGCTGTGAGTCAAGGACATTGAAGCAGTAAGATATTCCCTTTACATAACAACAAAACATTTGGTAAAATGTTACATATTTCAATACTACATTTATTTTCAAGAAAATAAAAAAAAATCTAAACATCTACATGGATTTTAGATTTCATTCTAACAAACTGTTATCCATCAAATAGTTGAATATGTTCAACCTTTATACCCCCAAACCAGATTTAGCTAACAGCACAAAACAAACTAAACACAATCAATCAATGAAAGATATACCACATCACAAATTCTACCCTATCTAACCCACTTTCCCTCTCCTCAACTATAGCAAATGTGCTACATCACATCTACTCCACACTAGAGTTGCCATTTTCAGCCCAAACCCGACCCAATCAATGAAAGATATACCACATCACAAATTGTACCCCATCTAACCCACTTTCCCTCTCCTCAACCATAACAAATGTGCCACATCACATCTACCCCCATCTACTCCACACTAGAGTTGCCATTTTCAGCCCAAACCCGGATGGGGTTCAGATTTGCCGCACTGTGTAAAATAAATGTTTGGACCGTGATTGTCTTCGTGACTACTAGCGTACCTTGGCTTCTACTACTGCTCTCTCTCTAAAAATCTCTCTCCCCCTCCCTCTACTAGGCTTAATGATGAAGGAGAACAGGGAGGGTAGGTCCGAGCGCTGCGTGCGTATTTGTGTGCCAAACAGGTGTTAGATTAAAAATGGTTTAATTTCTAGACTTATTGTTTAATTATTCAAGGCTCCCTTTGTTATTTCATTTTCAAAATAAAATGCCTGATTGTATTTAAGGCCATGAATGACTTGTATGCTGTGTAATGACATGAATGAATGACTGAGATTAAATATTGATGTAAATTTCGCTAAAACAGCTAAAACAGGACGGGCTCTCATCTCGATGGTGAATAGATTATATACGTTTACTACAGCCTACCAGGCCTGATAATGATGATGATAATAATAATAATAACAACACTTAGTTCATTCATCATGATACCAATAGAAAATAATAGCAATCAATATTTTCAAAAGCATGTGAGGCATTTGGAGTTGCCTATACAGAGTCAAGTGCAAAATATGAACTTGATTTAGGCTACATTATTGCATGCAAAATGTTGCTGATCGGTGATAAGATGAGCAAACTAATAAATGAGCTACCACCTCCACTTATTTGCCCAGCCAGAGATTATACAATTATACAGACTCAGTGAAACAAAATAACATTGATTGATTATCAGACAAGTCACGGGGTTTAGGTTACTACGGGAGTGAAGAGTAAAATCCACGTGTTAAGCTGTATAACAGGCTCATGAGCACTCACCTCAACTTACCTAACATTTTCCCAGCCTAATTGTAAACACATATCCAAACGGAGATTCAAGTGAAAACAAATCCCCACGCTTGTCTAAAAGCAGCGCGAAGGCACTGTCCCAATCAACACGGTGCTGAAAATATCATCAAGGTTGACCACCCATGGCTATTGCTTTAAATGTATTATAGGCTAACGGTTGGATATGACTTTGGGAGTTTCCATAAGCAAAAATGTGATACATGCCTTCAATTGCATTAGCCTATAGCCTACTTAATTCCAATATTTTCGTAATTCAGTTGATCATAACTAGGCCTAAGGTGAGTTTTCCTCTCTCCTCGCTGTTCTAAGACAAGGGCTGTTTCCACGTCTCCTCACTCCGCTGCCTACCGCTTCCGCCGCATCGTTCTCAGTTTAAATCAATATGCTGTCTTCTAGAAATCTAGCTGTTTATGGGGGTTTGGGTTCATCACATTTCTATGATGTCGGACCGGGCCTGAGCTCGGGCTTCAGCTCATCGGACTTCAGCTCATCGGGCTTCAGCTCATCGGGCTTCAGCTCATCGGGCTTGGGTAAGACCAGGCTTTAATTTTCAGATCCAAAAACAACTCTACTCCACACCCTCCTTCCCCATATGTGTGTTTTAATATTAGAACTTTGAGTTGACGCTTAAGGTGTTGGAGGCAGAAGTGGTGAAGGTGCTGTAGCTGGAGGAGTAATCCACACTGCCCCTGCGGGAGCCACTCCTGGACCCGGTACGAGAGGTAGCCAGTGAGCCAGCCCTGGAGCCCGAACGGGAGCCTGGGTTGGACACGTTGTAAGGGCTGCTAATGCCCTTGCTGGACATGGAGGAAGCCTGGAGCATCTTCATGCCATTGCCTTCCTCCACCATGCAGCTGTCCATGGCCTCCTTGTAGGAGATCTTCAGCTTGGTCTTGGGGCAGGTCAGGTTCTTGGTATGGCTCCTTGTGTCCTGAAGCTTCTGTGCTCCTTTCCCATCCAGCCAGCCCCTCCGGATGGCCGTCTCAATGCTGGTCTTCTGTCCCTTGCCGGGTTCTAAAAGCCCTCCTGTCAGATACTGGAACTCCATGAACCTTGTGCCAGCCTCGTAAGGCAGCCATTTCTCCTTCATGGCCTCGACCACAGACATCTTCCTCTTAGTCTTCACATCCTCGAAGCCCATGAAGGCTTTCTGGGCTGGCTTCAGCTTGGTGGCCATGTCATCATCGATGAGACCTTGGTGGACGGCATCCTGCAGGTTAAGCCGCTGGCCATTGGTGGGGTTGATGATGCCTCCAGTACAGGCCTGGGCCTCCAAAAGCTTCTGAGCTGTAATGGCATCAACTATGCCTCTCCGTAGAGCCTCTGGGATGGTGATCTTCTCCATTGTCTCCATGTCAAAGATGGCCGCTATGGGGCTCCCTTCATCAAACTCATCTGTTGGGGAGAATGTGATGGATATGCTGTTGAAGCGCTTGCGTACGGTAGGGGAAGAAGGGTAGGCCTGGGTGGGACTGGTGCAGGTGGCCACATCTTCCATGTTGCTGGCGGTGATTGACAGCTCGCTCAGGCTGCTCTTGCTGGTGATGAGGTCGGCAAACTTGGTCAGAGTCAGGGTTCCTAAACGATACTGATCTAGGGAGGTCTGGTCGATGATGCCGCGGTCCAGGGAGTCCTGGATGTCATACTGTGTGCCTGTCTTCCTGTCCACCACAACCATACGGGCTGAACCATCAGAAGCTCTGATGGTGATCTCCTCCCACTCACACTCCTGCTCTGAGAGATCCAGAAAGGTGTCATAGTCGATGAGCTCCTTATGGTAGGCTTCCCTCACTGTCATCTCTTTTCCAGTGTCAGGGTCTACGATCACTACCCTCCTCTTACGGAGGATGTTCTTCTGGCTGCTCTGCTGAACCATCTGCTGAGGATTGGTCTTGTCCCTCAAAGGCAGAAGAACCAGACCAGTCTTGGGGTCGGTGATACACCTCTCCTTCAGCTGCAGATAGGTCAGGTTCTCCTGGGTGTTGGGGTCAAAGAAGCCCTTGGTGTCGTCTCCTTCGTAGGTCAGGATCTCATTCATTTCCTCATCAAAGTAGCCCCTCTTGTAGGCAATGTCTACATCGATACGGTGGCTCTCCTTGGGGTCGATGATGCCACCACTGGCGATCTGAGCCTCTAGAAGCCTGATCCCATGGCCCTTCTCAATCAGATCCTTCTCGATGGCTTGGAAGAGGGAGATGGTGTTGCCAGTGTGGGGGTCTTTGTATCCAGTGACTGCTTTCTCTGCAGACATCAGCTTGTCTTTGAACTCTTTGCCCACAAGGCCTCTCTTCCAGGCCTCCTCCACATTCATGCAGACATTGTTGATAGGGTCGATCACAAAGCCGGAGGCAGCCTGGGCTTCCAGAAGTTCCAGGGTGGTTCCTCGTCTGAGCAGACCTTCCTTCATGGCCTGGTAGATGGTCATGATTCTGTTGTTTGCCTCATCATAGATCCCCGCAATACAGGTAGAACCATGCAGGTAGTTCTTGAGCTTGTCCTCAATTTCCTTGCTGCTGAGCTTTCCCTGGTTCAGCTTCTGCACATCGGTCTCAGACAGCAGGTTGGAGTTGATCAGCTCTGTGACAGACACCTCTCCCCTGAGACCCTGCACGGTCATGGGCTTCTCTGGGACTGGAAGGAGCAGCAGGCCAGAGGCGGGCTCCATCCTACACTTCAGCCTCAGATCACTGTAGCTGATCTTCTCCTCAGTGATTGGGTCCAGATAGCAGGCAGGTTTCTTGTTCAGAGCCCTGTAGAGGTCTTCGTCGATCAGGTTGCGATCAAGCGCAAGGTCTTTAGGCAGGAACACGCTCAGAACGGGGTCCAGGATGCCGCCAACGGACTCCTGAGCCTGCAGCAAACGGAGGGCTGTCTTCTTGTCCAGACGGTTTTGCTTTAGAGCCTGTCCGATGGACAGCAGCTTTCCGGTGTATGGGTCTTTGAAGCCTGTGCCGGCTGCTTCAGCTGTCATCAGGGTGTCTCTATCGTCTGTGTCCACCACCCCTCTGGAGCAGGCAGCATCAACTGACATCTTCTCGTTGAATTTGGGGTCCATGATGTGGCCGGTGGCAGCTTGGGCCTCCAGTAGCATGATGGCGCTCTCTTGGCTGAGCAGGTTCTTGGTCTTGGCTTCAGTGATGGACATCCTGCCCTGGGGGCCTCTGACCATCCCTGCAATGACGCCTGTTCCCTTGAGGCTGAGCTGGATGTCCACTGCCACATCCTCCACGGTCCTCTTTCCCTTCAGCAACTGCTCCAGTGTGGCCTTGCTGATGATGCCACAATCACACAGCTGGTGGGCGGTGACCTTTCGGCGAACCCCATCGAACACCAGCTTGGACGGATCCACAGTGACCACTTTCTCGTCCGTCTGGGTCTGGATGCTGATGGAGTCAGGCCTCTGCTGCAGCCTCCTTAGCTCCCTCTCCAGGGAATCTCTCTTCAGGGCCAGATCCGACACTTCCCCCTGTGAGCTTTGCAGCCTGCCCTTATACCTCTCCTCCACAGTCCTCAGCTCCACCATCATACGCTCCAAATCACTCTTCAGGGAGAGCCTCTCCCTCTCCATCTTGTCCTTGTCTGAGTCACATTGCCTCATCTGCCCCTCCTTCAGTTCATACTGGCTCTTCCAGTATGTAAAGTCCTTGTGGATCTTGTCTCTTTCTTCCTGGAGACGCTGTTTGTTGCGGAGCTCAGTCTCAAGGGAGACCTTGACGCGGTTCAGTTCCTCTTCGTAGCGACCCTGGCGAGTCTTGTCCTGTTCCAGCTGCTTCAACTTGATCAGAAGGGTGTCTCTCTCAGACAGGATCTCAGTGTAGTGGTTCTGAGACTGCTGCACCATCATGGAGGTCTGGAAGGGAAAGAGAAAATAAGACATATTGGTCAACACTCATATTGGTCAATACAAAACTGTATGGATAAAGACTGTATAAATCATTACACATTAAAACAAGTTACCCTCTTCCCTTCTGGTAAAAATATTGAGGGAAGAAAGATGAACACTATTGTTAGCAGATTGTTAGCAAATTTCCAACAACCACCGAATGTATAGCCTTAATGTACTGTAGATATCGTGAGTGCAGTGCAAACCATGGAAGCAGTCAGGAGGTGAACATTGGTCCTCTGAGAAAACAATTAAGTTATTGATGAAATACTTATAGAATTTAGCCAGTTAGTTTAGGAATGATTAATAATTAATGAATATTTCATAGTTGAGTAATAGTTATTAATTGTTAACAACAATAAAATTGTTATTTGAGTGAACAAAAGGAAAACCATTTTCTCATGCAAAAGTTTGAGAAAAAAAACAAACAAACACATTAATTTATCGTGTAAATAATTTGAACTTGATCCTCCTAGTGCCAGTCATTCATGCAGAGTTGTTAGAAATAGTTGGAATTATTTGGAATTGGCCCCTCAGATCAATCAAAATACCTCAAATGATTGCTTTTGGACTTTGTCTAAATCCGATTTGAGTTTTTCCCTCTCCTTGGTCATGTCCTTGATGAGCGCTTGAAGTTCCAGTGTCATCTTGCTGCTGCTCTGGAGCTGGACATGCAGGGAAGAGATCTGGGATGTATCTCTGTCAAGTTTCAGTTGCTCTTTCTCCTGCTTTACTCCTCTCATTTCCTCCTCCAGCCTCAGCCTCTCCTTGGTCAGCTTCTGGGTCAGGCACTGGAGTTTCTCGATTTCTGTGGTGGCATCATTGAGCAGCCGGCTCTTCTCCTCAATGGTTTTGTAGAGGCTCTCGTTGCGGAGATTGACCTCACGGACCTTCGCATGCTCCTGTAGGAGCTGTTGTTGGAGTGCCTTTAGCTCTGCGGATACCTGACCCAGGCGATCTGTGGTAGCTGTGTGCACACGCAGGCTCTTGTCCAGAGCCTCCTGGAGAGGCCGGAGCTCCTGATCATACTTCCTTTCTGAGGTGGACACCTCTTCCTGCCTGGCCTGGAGGGTGTTGATGGTGGTGGTGTGTTCTCTGCAGCTCTGCGTCATCTTCTTCAGCTCAGACTCTATCCTCTTCCTGCGGGTGAACTCATCCTGGGTGGTTCTCTTCTGCTTTTCCACCTCCGCTTCTAGACTGTTCACCATGACCTGCACGTCCCGGATGCGGCTCTGAAGACTGGCGGACGTCATCTCAGCCTTGGTCCTCTCATTGGTCTGCTTTTCGAGCTCCACTCGGACCAGGTGTATCTCCTGTTCTGAGCTTTTGAGCTTGTTGATGACCTCCAGAGAGGTGGTCTTACTGGTCTGCAGCTCAGTGTAGGACTGCCTCAGCTTGATGACCTCTATCTCCAGGGCACTCCTACTCTTGCCCTCCTCATCTAGGTTGTATGTGAGCAGGCTGATCTGCCTGCTCTTTTCATGGCTGCTCTTGGTGGCCTCGGCCAATGCTTCTTTCTGCCTTAGCTCCTCTTCTCCTCTCTGGCTGACCAGGGTCTGGAGCTGTATCTCCAGCTCTCTCCTCCTCCTCGACTCCTCCGTCCCCTTGGACCTCTGCTGGTGGGCCTCCTCCTCTGCCTTCCTCCTCATATCCTCAGTCTGAGTCACAGATAGTCTCAAACTCCTCAGCTCCTCTTCAAGATCACTCTTATCAGCTTCTAGTCTTTCACACTGCAGTTTGAGCTCGGCCATGTCCTCTTGTTTCTGCTGAGAAGCCTCGAGGATGGTGGTCTTGGTGACACGTATCTCCGACTCATAGTTTTGCTTAAGGTTACTAATCTCCTGGTTGCACTGCGTTCTTACCTTAGAGATATCCTGCTCCGCCCCGCGCCTCCTTGTGGCCTCCTCTTCCAGCTGCATCCTGAGCCTCTCCAGCTCACGCTCCTTGTCCTTCACTGCTTTCTCCAGGTCAATCTTGGACCAGTTGACCTCGTCCAGCTCCTTCTGGCGCCGGCGCACGGCTGCCTCGTACTCTTCCTGCTGGCTCGTATAGCGCTCCTCGGCCAGCCTCCTCTTCCTCTTCTCCTCATCCAGCTGGTAGGTGAGGCGGGCCAGCTTGTCACTGAGCTCAGTCAGCTGGCTGCTGGTGGTGTCCAGGCTCTCCCTGGCCACGCTGGCCTGCATGGCTGTGGTCCTCTTCACCTCCTCCATGGAGATGAGCTGTTCTTTAGACTGTGAGAGCTCTAGCTTATAGCTGGACAGGGCATCCTCTAAGGAACGGTTCTTCTCGCTGCGGTCCTGGATGTTATCCTTCAGACGCCTCAGCTCCTCCTCCAGAAGCTCGATCTTGGTGTTCCTTATCTGAGGGGGGAAAATAGAAGAGTCACAATGAGATAATAGTCGCAATGAAAAGTAGTTGCCCTTAAAAACTAGGATCAGATTAACCTAACTCTATCATAACCAAGGAAAGTCATATCCCTTCCAGAAATTAATCATTTGGAGGAAACTCATATGCTACATTTGGCAAACACATTATTTTTATGATTCTGCCATTACGCCCTTACCTTCAGTTCCTCCATGTTTTTCAACATCTCCCCCAGGAACTTGTAATAATCACTGGAGCGGGTCAAGAGCTCAATGTATCGAGACTGGAGGTCAGTTGCCTAGTGGGGTACAGTTAGATTAAATAGATAAACAAGCAGTCGTAGACTCTCTCTCTCTAAAACATTATAATAGAGGAACTGCTATGTACACATAGAAAAAAGGGTTCCAAAAGGGTTCCATGGCTGTCCCCATAGGAGCACCCTTTTTAGTTCCAGGTAGAACCCTTTTGGGTTCCATGTAGAACCCTCTGTGGAAAGGGGTTTACATTGAAGGCATACCTGGAACCAAAAGGGTTCTAGCTGGAACCAAAAAGGGTTCTACAAAGGGTTCTCCTATGGGGACAACCAAAGAACCCTTTAAGGTTCCAGATAGCACCTTTTTTAATAGAGCCAAATAGCAAATCAATCCAAAAAACAAGGATTACCACACCGGGATTAACATCACTGTAATACCTGTAGGGTATTATGACTGGCATTATGCCACCTTAGGTTTCATGAACTCCTTTAGCCACATTACCAGGGTGATTACCAGGGTGATGAAGAAGGTGTTTGTTTTCTATGATGATAGTGGATTGTATTCCTGCTTTGCATTTCACATGTGTACTTGATGTGCAACTTTGTAATTAAAGGGCTCATTTGAAAAAGAAAAGAAAAAGACCACGCCCTGCATAAAACATAACAACCACCCCCACACACACACACACACACACACACACACACACACACTGCTCTAAACAGCAAAACTGATCCTACTCTGAGACGCTTTATATATACGGGCCCTGAAATCTGTATAACACTGTATACTGCCCCCTGTTGGACAGGCTGGTTCATTACCTCTTCTCTGACCACAGTGGCAGGGGACTGGAGCACGGTTCTCTTAATGGGGATGTTCAGCAGGGTCTCCAGTCCAGCACTGTAGGAGGCCAGCTGCAGCTCATAGTCCTGGAATGATGTAGAACCACGTATGAACACAAGCATTTCGTTTTTATTTCATTCTACATGCTACAGTATGATACGGTTTTTAGTTGGCGGTGTGATATGCAAACTGGTACGATACTTTTAGTGACAACCAAATTCAAGGTGTTGAGAGAGGTTGTGAAAGGTTGACCTTCACCTTGATGGAGGCAGCGCAGGTGTCCGCATCCTTCTGTACAACCTCCACCTTCTCCTTCTTCCCTTTGATCTCACTGTGCAGCACCTGTCCATCAAACATATCGTGTCATGAGTGTGTTCAAATCTATCAATCATACCCAAAACAACCAGTTAGTCGCTGTACTGTACAGAATTGTACGACAGCATTTTGGGAGGAGACAAAAAAAATGTTTGGGGATGGCTGTGCAGTGGCCTACCTTCTGTCTGTTGAGGTGCTCCATGAGGTTCTGGATGTCGCTGAACTTGGCTGCCTGCAGGGTGTCCTGGCGCTGTTTAGCATTGTCTATCCACTGGTCTACCACTCCACTGCTCTGCTGGAAATGTCTTAGCTGTTTCTCCTGCTTCTCCAGGTCCCACACTCTTATTAGAGGGATGGAGAAAAGGAGGGAGGGAGAGAGGGAGAACGAAAAAGGAGAGTCAGTCCCATGGTCAATTGAGTTGCTGACTATCAGCAAAAAGAAGACTATGGAATGCAAGGAGGCTGAGTGTGATGGATCCCCTACTAGTACATAGAAGCAATTATTATGAAACATCAGAACTGGATTTGAGAGTGATTTCATGCACAGCAAACTGGCCAGTCTTACCTTGATTTCTCAGTGTAACATGTCGAGTGTTGATTCAGAAGTGAAATGAACACTCAGTGGTGTAAAAGTACCCCAGTGTTGGTGTTAATAACTAGTGTTGAGTGTGATTGAGACATTTTTACTCTGTGGAGAGTGAAACACTCCCATCAAAACCACTGCCATCTTTATCTTTATTTTCCAGCTCTACTGCAGCTCCATTGTTTTGGGATTGTTTTTAATATGTGTTTTTGCATATACATCGATTGATTCATCTTATGGTACACAGAGATAAAAAACATACATTTTACTTGGTTAGATTTATTGCACCAGTTGAAAGGGTTAAGGTTGTCTCCTTTATCAATGTTCCCAAAGACTGACAGTCATTCTGAATGCAGGTCGCGGGTGAATCAAAATGTTGCATTTTGCAAGCCAGCATAATGTGACTGGGAGGCCTGATGTGGTTCGCGATGGGGAAACAAAGCTTCCTGAAGCATTTAGCATTTCTGACCAGTTGTGTGGAAAATAGGTTCATTACGCGAAGCTATGATCAACGCGTTGTACACTAGTGGCACTTGCTGGTCAAAAGAATTTAGAACGGACAAATTAGTATAGATGATGCCGTAGCGCGTTGTGAGTGCGCACAGTACCAATTTAGCCTTCTACCGAAACCAATACCAAACCAATCAGGTGGTTGTTTGACAAAACAAAGCCTTGGGCGTCATTGATCACGTGCTTCTGATAAAGTGATACAAGCATCGCACTGCTTCAAAGCAAACTGCTTAGAGATTTCGGCGCATGCCTCGGAGCTCCGGTATCAAACATTACATCACTAAATGTGGCCTGTAAACCAGTAGATTGCTAACACCACTGTGTTAGGGTAAAACATGGCCTTCAAAGTAAGGCCTTATGATATATGTCATGTATTTTCATAAACAGTTACATTTTTATGATAGCATACAGTAGAAACTCAATTGGTAAAGTCCACGGAAAAAATAATGTTCTAATTTAACAACCATGTCTCTGTCACTAACAAATATAGTCATGGGTGGTAACTCTACAAATCACTCAAGAAGTTAAGGCACACTGGGAATTTATATTCGAGGAATGGCTTAGTGGCAACATGGCTTCCAATTCGTTATTTTTGGCCACCGGTGAGTGGAAGTGCCTTTCTAGGGAGTTTTTCCTAGCCACCATGCTTCTACAGCTGCATTGCTTGCTGTTTAGTGTTTTAGTTTAGTTTTCTGCTTATGTAAAAAGGACTTTATAAACACATTGAATTGATTGATTGAAGTATTGTACCGTTTGTGGTCTATGGTTATGTTAATTTAAGTTTGAGAATGTCTGCTGCCAGTTTTGAAGTCTATAAATGCTCATGAGCATGTTGCAGTAAAGACTAGTATTATATTATATTATTTCCTTAACCCAACACAGATCTCTTGCTGTGATGGTTAAAAATAGTATGAGGTGTTATTGCATAACACCATTGGTACAAACTATATACACTTCCTAGTGTTAAAAAATACTATATAAGGTGTCTAAGTGACCCTCACCTGCTGTCAATCTGGGTCTGGATGCGTCGCCAGCGGTCAGACATCTGACCCACCAGGTCAGCGTACTTGGACAGGTCCACATCACACTTGTGGAAGGAGGATGAGATCTGACTGTTCACCTGCACTGCATTGACCAGGTCACTCTCCATGGCCTTCAGCAAGTCTCTCTTATGTTCCAGTTCAGACTTCATTTGCTGCAGGGGCAGACAACAGACAGACAAGCCTCAGGAAAAACACTGACACTCTTCTAGTTGAAATTACACTCCCCTTTGCAATGCCATCACCGACATAGCCATTGTGCAGCAGACCACACAACAACGCAGAAGCATCGTATATTTGTTTATATTAGGCCGTTCAGAGTCACACAGTCACAGCACTCCATAATGTACGCACTAAACATGGATTGAAAGATATGAATTGACAGCAGTTGTAACTGATGGTTTATCTGACCTTGAGGGAGGATCTGTAGTGCTCCACCTCGTTGAGATCCAGGGAGGTGGTCTCCTTCTCAGTCAGACGGGCCTCGTGGACCTTGATGACATCCTCAGCCTGGAGGAGGCTCTGTAGCAAGTTCTGCAGATATGACAGTCTACACAGAGAAAGCAGACACACGCACCATGTTACAACACCACCTCAACAAACGACATTTCAACAGTGAAACATGAAAACAACACCACAACAAACTATAACCATTTCACAGAGGTGACACATACCCCCAACAAACATTTGCTAACCAGTATGTTTCCGCAACCATTTCTTAACATATGAAGAAGACTAGAAGGCGGGAGCTCCCGTGAGAGCCGTACCTCTGGAGGTAGGCAGAGGATAGTCCCTGCAGATCTCCCAGTTTCTGGTTGAGGAGGTCCAGCTCTTTCCTGAGGAACTTGGCCTGCTCTGAGCCTGCTGCTGTCCCTTCCAGCTGCCTGAGGACCCTTTCCCTTAGCCTCAGGTACTCATCACGCACCCCGTCCAGATCATGGCGTATGCCCTGAGGACCAGGATCAATGGTTAGTCCATCATGTACAATAGGTTGTGTTGAGGACTATCAAGATTATTCAAAGAGAAATACACAATTGGATAGGATTAAACACACAGGTTTCCCTTCATTGCTATCGCCTATCCAGTCATGTTATCTCAGATGCATTGAAGACAGGAGGAAGAATTGCAAAGTTTGTCAAAGTTTTCACAGGCCCATTTTCTCTATCGAACGTCTTTGTCGTTGATGTGGTTGCATACCTCCAGCTTTAGGAGACGCTGTGAGCACTCCTGCACACTGTTCTCCCCCAGGGGCACATGGAGGTGGTGGCTAAGGCCGAACTCGGCCAGCTCCAGCCTGCGTCTGAGGGCGTGGAAGTCACTAAGCAGGGTCAGGCTGAGGGTAGATCCCTGCAAGGTATTGGTCGTCTCCGCCTTGATGGGCGGCTCGTGCTGGACCACCAGCTTGACCACCTCCTGCTTGACCACGTCCACTTTGGATTGATCTGTGAAATGAAATGGAACCAATTTGAATTTAGTGCACTGGCATCAAATCCAGTAGCATAACATATTAATGTAGTAACCTATATCCAACATAATATGAGTGATTTCTTGGCAAACACCTGTAGCAATTGGGGTCACAGTGTCCTATTTCAATGACTAAATTCATTCTCTTAACCTCCCTGACTCTACGATTTCTATTGAACTGATGTGGTTTGCAGTGTAGACAGGGAAGGAGTTCAGCCATCTACGAAGCTCCACTGGGTAGACTATGTGCCCTAGGACTCACTGTATGTAGGCAGCCCTACGACCAGTGTGTCGTAGTGGGTCTGGGCTCCAGAATACTGGCCCTCCATCTTCTTCTTCTCATCCTCTCCAAACATCTCGGACCCTTGGCTGCTGCGGAGGAACTCCTGGTAGTGAGTCTCCAGACTCTTTATGATGTTACGGTACTCCTCAGGACGCATCTGGGACAGCTAGGAGAGAGAGTGACAGAGAGGAAGGAAGAGTGAGATTTACAACTACTGTGGGCTAAGAAGCCTACTCTGAAACACCACCAAGGGTGGAGAGAATGCTTATTAAACATACCGTTGAAGTCAGAAGTTTACATACACTTAGGTTGGAGTCATTAAAACTCGTTTTTCAACCACTCCACAAATTTCTTGTTAACAAACTATAGTTTAGTAGGAAAACCTGCAAAAATCGTCAGTGTATCAAATACTTGTTCTCCCCACTGTATTTTAAGGCCTACCTTCAAACTCAGTGAGTCTTTGCTTGACATAATGGGAAAATCAAAAGAAATCAGCCAAGACCTCAGACAAAAAATGGTAGACCTCCACAAGTCTGGTTCATGCTTGGCAGCCATTTTCAAACTATGGAAGATTTGTGGGCAGAACTGAAAAAGTGTGTGCGAGCAAGGAGGCCTACAAACCTGACTCAGTTCCACCAGCTCTGTCAGGAGGAATGTGCCAAAATTCACCCAACTTATTGTGGGAAGCCTGTGGAAGGCTACCCGAAACGTTTGACCCAAGTTAAACAATTTAAAGGCAATGCTACCAAATACTAACTGAGTGTATGTAAACTTCAGACCCACTGGGAATGTGATGAAAGAAATAAAAGCTGAAATAAATCACTCTTTCTACTACTATGACATTTCACATTCTTAAAATAAAATGGTGATCCTAACTGACCTAAGACAGGGAATATTTACTAGGATTAAACGTCAGTAATTGTGAAAAACTGAGTTTAAATGTCTTTGGCTACGGTGTAAGTAAACTTCCGACTCCAGCTGTACTTACTTCTTGTTGTGGATGAAAAATATTGAGATGTTAGAGTTAAACAATAATGTATGAATAAGACCAACACTTGACATTTCTAAAACACAAGTTAATAGATCTTATCTCCAAATGGTAATGTAGGATATTTGCTTCCTAAAACCTTTGTTCTCTGTTCACATTGTGAGTACAGTACTATTGTATTATGTGACAGATGCTGTGTAGTACATCTAGCAGATGAGAGCCACTGTGTAAGTGGTAGTCTTGTGTAAGGCCTTACCATGGTGAGGGTGAGAGAGTTAATGTGGTTGATGTCTTTAACACAGTACTGCCAGGAGATGAGGCTCTTGATGTTGATGTAGAGCTGATTCCAGATGCCCATGATGGCCTCGTAGTACTGCTCATTCCTGCAATACACAACATAGGATCACTAATCAATCAGTTACTAATCAATTATCTGTTTGTGTCATAATAGTAGGAAGTCAGTTGATCTACTCTGACACCAGCTTTAATGAACTTTTAATATGTATTGTAATGTCATTTTTATGGCAGAGATATTGAAATGGCAGTAATGTCAGAGAGCCAGACAGCGTGGACGTTGAGGGAGTCTTACTTGTTGGCCAGTCCGATGCTGAGGGGGTTGGGAGGGGGGATGAGGAGGCACACAGATGGGATCAGCATGTCCAGACCTCCAGGACCCGTCACGTGCCACTTACTGCGCTGGGTGTTGTCCGTCAGAATGCCCTCGTCCCCCTTGAAGATCCCTTTCTGATGGACACAAAGAACACATGCAAAACAGTGTGAACTCGCTATTGTTCCAGTTCTTCTCTGCAAATATTGTACGTGTGTGTTGGTGGTGGTAGTGGTAGTATACAAGCATTGTAGTATACAAGCACATACACAAAAATGTGCATGTGCTACATAAGATCATGGGTTAACAATTTAGAATCCGTGTTTTTTCTTATCTGTGTGTGTGTTGTGTTGTGTTGTGTGTGTGTGTGTGTGTGTGTGTGTCTGTCTGACCTGGTCTTGCTTGAAGTCACACAGGGCCTGTACTATAACAGGACTAGGACTACTACTCTTCTCCTCAGGGTTACGTGGTCTCAGCCTCACGATGCTCTTGGACTTGTTGACCAGGTTTTTGACCTGCCTCTTATTCTCCATGATCGTCTCCTTCTCTCTCTGGGGACAAACACACATGTCATAGAAAGGTCACGGAGACAGGTCCAATAGTCCTATAGTTATCCCTAAAGCTACTAGTTCTCCCATTGAAAAAATTCCAACTAGTTTTATATCCGCAACTTTCTCACCAACAATAATTAAGTTACATAACAATCATGTCTTGGGACACATGAACCACCCTAAACAATTGCAATATAACTGTATGTCATTTGCATTCTGTTGCGCACATGCATTTTTTTTTTTAAAACAAGCCAGAGCGGTTTGCCTTGCTAACATATGAGGGAAGGAGTTACCCTCAACAACACACAGATATCGGATCTTTAATTTGAGCCAGTTTGCAACAGCAGGAAAATAATCCTGCAGCAACAGGAAATGTTAATTATTATGTGAATTATAATTAATGGACATTTTTGTAGGGTTTGACACATTTTTCGTTTGGAACTTCAGAAGCCTTTTTAAACCTCAAATACACTGAACGTTTCACATTTCCTGGATTGCGAGTAAATCCACCTGCAACAGGAGGATCAACTTAAGATCCTGCATCTGTATAAGTAGTAAGGAGGGTTGTCTAATATATAGCAAAGATGCTCACTCCATGTCCATCATACTCATGTCAACTATTTGTTGATATTATGATAGTTGTGGGAGAGATCCTGTAGAAACATGCCCAGGTGTCAGTCAATTTTAGCTACCTCAAGGTTCTCGAGGAGCTCAGTGAGGTTCTCCAGAGATGTTCCTTTATCACAGGTGAACTTCTTCCGGATGTTCTCATGTTCCTTCTGCAGCTTGCTGTAGGTCTCATTGGCCTCCTTGAAGAACTGAAGTGGAGCGGGAAGTTGAGTAAAAAATGACCTATGGTAGCTTTTAAGCAGCATCGTGTGTGTGTGTGTGTGTGTGTGTCTGTGTGTTTATGGAAGTATGCACTTGTGTGTTCACCTGACTGTAGGCAGCGTTCTCCTTCAGATGGACATGAATACACTTGGTGATCTGGAGCAGCCAGCTCCACTGGGTCTGCAGAGTGTCCATGTAGGCCTAGGGAACAAACACCGCCTTTTTAGCTAGCAGCACCTCCATAAATAGTGTAGAACAAACTGATGTTTCCACTTCACTACTTATGGGAGGCTAAGGGGTAGGGTTGCATAAGGCCGGTACCTTTCCCCAAATTCCCAGGTTTTCCTGTGTTTACCCGTCTGATTCCAGGAATCTTCCAACCTGAATTTCTAGAAAACCTGTGGATTTTGGGAACGTTGGGGAAATGTTCAACCCTAGCTAAGGGTAAAGCGACTCTCACCTCGATCTTGTCTGAGGCTGGGTGATTGTTCTTCAGGAGGCCATCGACTTTTTGCTTCAGTTTGTTTAGCTCCTTCTCCTTTACCTCCAGGGCACTCATCAGTTTCTGGAAAGAGACAGCGCGAGGACCTTCAAAAAGGCTACTACAACATAGGAATCTAGGCGTGTCTAATCATGGTTACCAGTGCAAGGACTTTGATGTCCGTTGTTCCCACGTTAGTTTGTAAATAGATAGCAAAGTGAAAACGAAACTAGGAAGTGTAACATGAGACCAATGAGTGTTCAGAACTGATATTATGTCAGTGTAAAGCCTTACGGAGTAGCTTTCCTGTTTCTTGGGGATGTAGACGTCGATGTTCTTGTCTCCCCAGTTGAACACCAGCTCCTCCTCCTCTCTCTCGTTGACCCACATGATGGCCCTGGAGATCTCCTCGATCATGTTCTGCAGCTCTCTCAGCTGGCCCGTACGAGCAAATGACATTTTCTGACAGAGGAGAAGAGTTCAATGTTAATAGACTAATCATAACTCTGAAGAAATGAATGATCAAATCATTGTATTTTGTTCAATTGATTGTTGTTTAATATGGACTCATACCTGAAGACTGTCCCATTCTTGCTGCAGGGAATGGAGGCCACCCTTGTCATCATTTTGGGCCTGAGTAAAGACACAGACGATCAGTAGGTTATATGTGAACCATGTGACCTGACCAGGGGGAACTCTGGGCCCAAGTTATAGTCAACTCTACAGTACGTACCAGCTCATCTCTGGCACGTTCCACCTCTTGGCTCCTCTGTATAGAGCTGTGGAACTTGTTCTGGTTCAGGATCTGTTGCTCGATGGCGGCTGCATCCTCACCCCACGGAGACGTCTCGATCAGACGCTGCATACAGACAGACACACAGGAGAGATACAGTTTACTTTACCACAGCGACACTGCGAAACAGCATGCCACCAAAAGATTCATTACATTATTATTACTGAATAACAAAAGTACAATTTGCTGTCATTTAGTTAGCAATTCTATTGAATATTTCCATATAAGCTGTAGGACAGTGACAACGTGCCGCTGAAACCACATATGTTTGTATGGAAGCCTAAATAAATGTGTTTCCTAACTCCATCCTCTAGATGGTAGTAAATCATAATGAACTGTTCCCACTGTCAGTGTGTCTGGCATCAGCAGGAAACTATCCCACCTATTCCCCCTGTAGAGAGTTCACTTCACTCCACTCATATTTGATAAGAAAAAGGGAGAGCGCTGTGCTCAGTAGAAACTAGCTGGGATGGTTGGCCACCCCACCATCCCTAGACAGTTTCTACAGAACTGCACTCCCTTTTTCTTCTCTCTCTCCTTCCTTTTGTTTTCTTTCCCCACCCTTTTTTTAAATGCATTTATGTTTGTAAGCTGGTATGCACAAATGTCTATTCGGTGAGCTACACTGTCGCAGTGAATATAGAGGTAGGAGAGGGATATGTGGGTGGGGAGAGAGGGTATGTGGGTGGGGAGGAAGGTATGTGGGTGGGGAGAGAGGGTATGTGGGTGGGGAGAGAGGGTGTGGGTGGGGAGAGAGGGTATGTGGGTGGGGAGAGAGGGTATGTGGGTGGGGAGAGAGGGTATGTGGGTGGGGAGAGAGGGTATGTGGGTGGGGAGAGGGGTATGTGGGTGGGGAGAGAGGGTATGTGGGTGGGGAGAGAGGGTATGTGGGTGGGGAGAGGGTATGGGGTGTTGAGAGTGGGTAGGGGAGGGTATGTGGGTGGGGAGGGAGAGGGTATGTGGGTAGGGAGAGAGGGTATGTGGGTGGGGAGAGAGGGTATGTGGGTATATGTGGGTGGGGAGAGGGTATGTGGGTGGGGAGAGGGGTATGTGGGTGGGGAGAGAGGGTATGGGGTGGGGATATGTGGGTGGGGAGAGAGGGTATGTGGGTGGGGAGAGAGGGTATGTGGGTGGGGAGAGAGGGGTATGTGGGTGGGGAGAGAGGGTATGTGGGTGGGGAGAGAGGGTATGTGGGTGGGGAGGGTATGAGGGTATGTGGGTGGGGAGAGAGGGTATGTGGGTGGGGAGAGAGGGTATGTGGGTGGGGAGAGAGGGTATGTGGGTAGGGAGAGGGGTATGTGGGTGGGGGGTGGGGAGAGAGGGTATGTGGGTAGGGAGAGAGGGTATGTGGGTAGGGAGAGAGGGTATGTGGGTAGGGGAGAGAGGGTATGTGGGTAGGGAGAGAGGGTATGTGGGTGGGAGAGGGGTATGTGGGTGGGGAGAGAGGGTATGTGGGTAGGGAGAGAGGGTATGTGGGTAGGGAGAGAGGGTATGTGGGTAGGGAGAGAGGGTATGTGGGTGTTGTGGGTGGGGAGAGAGGGTATGTGGGTGGGGAGAGAGGGTATGTGGGTAGGGAGAGAGGGTATGTGGGTAGGGGTGGGGAGAGAGGGTATGTGGGTAGGGAGAGAGGGTATGTGGGTAGGGAGAGAGGGTAGTGGGTGGGGAGGGTATGTGGGTGGGGAGAGAGGGTATGTGGGTGGGGAGAGAGGGTATGTGGGTGGGAGAGAGGGTATGTGGGTGGGGAGAGAGGGTATGTGGGTGGGGAGAGAGGGTATGTGGGTGGGGAGAGAGGGTATGTGGGTGGGGAGAGAGGGTATGTGGGTGGGGAGATGTGGGTGGGGAGAGAGGGTATGTGGGTGGGGAGAGAGGGTGTGGGTGGGAGAGAGGGTATGTGGGTGGGAGAGAGGGTATGTGGGTGGGGAGGGGGTATGTGGGTGGGGAGAGGGTATGTGGGTGGGGAGAGAGGGTATGTGGGTGGGGAGAGAGGGGAGAGGGTATGTGGGTAGGGAGAGAGGGTATGTGGGTAGGGAGAGAGGGTATGTGGGTGGGGAGAGAGGGTATGTGGGTGGGGAGAGAGGGTATGTGGGTAGGGAGAGAGGGTATGTGGGTAGGGAGAGAGGGTATGTGGGTGGGGAGAGGGTATGTGGGTAGGGAGAGAGGGTATGTGGGTGGGGAGGAGGGTATGTGGGTAGGGAGAGAGGGTATGTGGGTAGGGTATGAGGGTAGGGAGAGAGGTATGTGGGTGGGGAGGGTATGTGGGTGGGGAGAGAGAGTATGTGGGTAGGGCTAGAGAGGGTATGTGGGTAGGGAGAGAGGGTATGTGGGTGGGAGAGGGAGAGGGAGGGTATGTGGGTGGGGAGGAGTATGTGGGTAGGGAGAGAGGGTATGTGGGTGGGGAGAGAGGGTATGTGGGTGGGGAGAGAGGGTATGTGGGTAGGGAGAGAGGGAGAGGGTATGTGGGTGGGGAGAGAGGGTATGTGGGTAGGGAGAGAGGGTATGTGGGTAGGGAGAGAGGGTATGTGGGTGGGGAGAGAGGGTATGTGGGTAGGGAGAGAGGGTATGGGGTGGGGAGAGAGGGTATGTGGGTGGGGAGAGGTATGTGGGTAGGGAGAGAGGGTATGTGGGTAGGGAGAGAGGGTATGTGGGTATGGAGGGGGTATGTGGGTGTTGAGAGAGGGTATGTGGGTGGGGAGAGAGGGTATGTGGGTAGGGAGAGGGTATGTGGGTAGGGAGAGAGGGTATGTGGGTAGGGAGAGAGTGTATGTGGGTAGGGCTAGAGAGGGTATGTGGGTAGGGAGAGAGGGTATGTGGGTGGGGAGAGAGGGTATGTGGGTAGGGAGAGGGTATGTGGGTAGGGAGAGAGGGTATGTGGGTGGGGGAGGGGGTATGTGGGTGGGGAGAGAGAGTATGTGGGTAGGGAGAGAGGGTATGTGGGTAGGGAGAGAGGGTATGTGGGTAGGGAGAGAGGGTATGTGGGTGGGGAGAGAGGGTATGTGGGTGGGGAGAGAGGGTATGTGGGTAGGGAGAGAGGGTATGTGGGTAGGGAGAGAGGGTATGTGGGTAGGGAGAGAGGGTATGTGGGTAGTGAGAGAGAGTATGTGACGGCTCAAATAGGGTCACGAAAGAGAAACGTTTTCATTGTTGCCGTTTTACTGTTGCCAATACTTCTGTCAACTTGACTTGCTAAAGAGAAGGAGAGAGTGTACACAACACAACACAGTGACAAAGTCAGAAGGACAAACATCTGGGAAAGAAAAACATCTGAGATAATGATAGGTAAGGAGTGAGACATAGGGATGTCATTTTTCATTTACCTAGTCAAGTCGGTTAAGAACAAATTCTTATTTACAATGACGGCGTAGGAGCAGTGGGTTAACTGCCTTGTTCAGCTGCAGAACGACAGCGTGTCAGCTCAGGGATTCGATCCAGCAACCTTTCAGTTACTGGCCCAACTCTAACCACTAGCCTACCTGCCACCCCAAATAGGGAGGGGTAGGGAGTGGTGTGTGTGTGTGACTGAGCAGATTTAGTTGGAAGCATGCAGGGTGTGTTCGCATAGGCATGTAAGTCATCAGTCTAACAGTCATGTTCCACAACACTGTCAGAAGTGAGTGTTAGATTTCACATTCCTCTCCTTCTTTTGCCCCTTTTTCACTCTCTACTGCTCAATCTCTCCCTCTCTCTCTCTCTGGTATGTGTTCTCTCCCCCCTTCATTCACTCTCTACTGCTCAATCTCTCCCTCTCTCTCTGGTATGTATTCTCTCCCCCTTGTTTTGTCGTTTCTCTTTCATCACTCTCCCTCTCTCTCTTTTCCCTCCCCCCTTCATTCGCTCTCTGTCTGTCCCCACCCTCTCTCTCTCTCTCTCTTTCTGAGCAGCTTATGTTTTTGCATCGTAGTGGTTTGAGTTTCAGCAGGCCAGAATCTGTGATAAGATTGGTGTCATGCTCCAACCTCCCTGCACACACACACACGCACACACACACAAACTCAAACTATCTATCCTACTGCTCTAAACCGGTTTGGAGCTTCGAGAGAAGGATGGCATGTCTAGGGGGTGAGTTCCAGAGTGATGCAGTCATCTATTTCAACCTTTGCAATCACCTTGAGGAGGAATCGGTAGATAAATTATGCAGGTTTAATTGCAGGTTTTCTAGCTTTAATACCTTCTGTTGGCCGATCCAAGACATGGCATCAGTGTAGGTCCTCCCCCTCTCTTCCCAGCCAATGCTGCCCCTGCTCTTCCTCTGGGTTGAGCCACTGATGGAGGAGGTGATCCCACTCTGCATGTTCTGGAGATGCTGTATGCTGTAGGGAGGGTGAGACAGCAAATGTCAGACATGAAAGATAAGAGTGGATTCGTCCCATCTGTTTTTGAGCACAAATGTAAATGCAAACACATATGCAAATGAATGTAACAAACACACACAATCTCTCTCTCTCTCTCTCTCTCTCTCTTTTACACACACACAAACACATGAGCACACTCTCACTAGCTCTCTCTTCCTCTGTCTCTCCATCTCTTTCTCTGTTTTACCTCTTGATGATGTTGTCTTTGGGTTGTTTCATGTGCTGCAGCTCCATGGCACATCCCTTCAGCTGGTCTATGGCCTCAGAAGACATACTCATTAGCTTGTCCACCTCCCCCGCTGGACCACCCTGGAGGAGGACAATCATATGGTCAGTACAACAATACACACACACACACACACAGTCAACACAGTACTGTCAATACACCCACACTGTCCACAAGACTGCCCAGTAAGCTACCATGTCAACATGGTAAGCACACCAAAACAGCCAACAAGACAACCGCCTAACACCTGAACATGGCAACACAGTACACACCAGTGGAGGCTTCTGAGGGGAGGACGGCTCATAATAATGGCTGGAACGAAGCAACATCAAACACATGGAAACCATCCCACTTAATCAGCTCCAGCTATTACCACGGGCCCGTCCTCCCTAATTAAGGTGCCACCAACCTGCTGTGGTACACACTACACCAGCATTTCCCAAACTCTGCCCTCGGGACCCCAAAGGGAGCACCCCCCCCCCCCCCAGCACTACACAGCTGATCCAAATAATGAACAAATCATGAAGCTTTGATCATTTGAATCAGCTGTGGAGTTTAATTTTTTTACCTTTATTTAACTAGACAAGTCAGTTAAGAACAAATTCTTATTTACAATGACAACCTACAGAGGAAAAGTGGGTTAACTGCCTTGTTCATGGGCAGAAAGGCATATTTTTACCTTGTCGGCTCAGGGATTTGATCCAGCAACCTTTGTTTACTGGGCCAACACTCTAACCACTAGGTTGCCTGTCACCCCAGTGCTAGGGCAAAAAAACGAAACGCGCACCCCTTGGGGTCATGAGGACCGAGTTTGGCAAACGCTGCACTAAACTGTCAAAAAGACAACCAGGAAGACCAACAAGGTCAAAAAGACCACACCATTATGACCCATAATGGCTGAAAACACTTCAGGGAGGGGAGATCATAATGGACCATTCATGGACGAGAAGGCAAACAGCACTTTTCAGGACAGTAATTCTAGAGGAGTGCAATATTATCAGTACAGCTGAAGACAGCTGCTAACAATGTTGCATCAACACAGAAAAAAAACATCATTGCAAAATCCTCCTGTTTACATAGAAACATCCTGGATAATTAACAAAAATATGACTTTATATTTTGTAAGTGGAAGATGAATTATTATGCTAAAGCTAAACCCATTTTAATGCTGCTATTCCACAACCAAACATGTTTGTGTGTGGGCATGTGCATCCACACATGTATGTGTGTTTCTATCCATAATTGACCTGTGTAAGGTACTTACTGCCTGGAGAATCTGCTGTACTCTCTGCAGGTACTCCTGACACTGGCTTTGCAGGAAGAAAGCTTTGTGTTGAATGCTCTGCACACTAAACATGACAAAACAAAGAACACACCATCAGCGTTTGCGACATTGCAACACAACACATCCATTATATTGGCATTATACTAATATTAACAATAACAACAAGATACGTGACATCGTGAGGTGACATCACGTTCTGGGGGAGGATCAAGTTCAGGGTTTGTGTGTGTATGTTGTGTGTTGCAAGTTTCCAACACTTTTCACTCTTGAACACAGTCAAATATCGATCAGATCTCAATCTATCGACTTTGACCCAGATTATGTGTTGAGTTGAGTAATCTGTGATTGTATTCTGGATAATGTAGCAGAGGAAAAGTGGGTTAACTGGATAATGTAGCTTAGGCTATTGAAGCCCTGTATAGAATCAGGGCAATGACCACTATTGTGAGTGTAGTTTTGTCATTTAATACATAATGTAAAACAGTACTTTGTATAATGCTAATCATAATGTAATAATGTGATTCCTAATATCAAAGATAGGCCTAGTTTCAATGTAATCTGATTGATCTTAATTAAGTCTAAACAGTGTATTTCTTCAGTATTTAATATTCCAAAATACCATAAAGATCAATGTATCAAAATAATGTATTTAATTAAAGTACATGTATTTTGTATTTTAGAATACAAAAATACATTTTCAAATAGCCAGCCTAACAGCGTTCTCAGTAACATATTACATAAATGTTGACAGTGACTGTGATATGTTGTTGTTTATCTATCTTAGTTGAATACTCTGACTGTAAGTCACGCTGGATAAGTGTCTGCTAAATGATCAATATGTAAATATATATGTGAAAATGAACATTCCTAAATGAGCTGCAAAGCACACTGGGTATTATTATTGGCCTTGTTTCAGGGCGAAGTTTATTAGAATAATACTAAGCATGCTTTGCAATGATATACTTTTATTTAGTTCATTTGGCAGACGCTCTTATCACACCATAGTGCCTCCAGAACTCTGATACCAATGCAGAGTGAAAGTACAAATTACAGCTCTCGAAAGTATCTTGTTACACAATACACTAGAGTGTAGTCCAGGCCAATGTATTTCAAATGACGAAATACTCAGAAGTAATTGAAATATATATTTCAAATACTTACAACAGAAATACTGCCCATTTCTGCTCAAGGGGCGCCACAACCGGTAAGCGAACCCTGGTCCAGCTACTGTCAAACCAACACCTAGCCACCTAAACGCGTGATTCGGACCTCTTGGCCTAACGATTAAGGTGTTGGCTAGACAGTTGCTGGAACCCGGTTCGACTTCTGGTCGGGGATAATCCCCGAATTCACTATGATTAAAAATGCTGATCCAATGTTGGATTTATGTATTTGACAAAAAAAGTTTGATTTTTTTTCCACTGTCTATATACAATGCATTTATTCATCAGATTCACAATAAACTAGTCATTAACTATTGGTCCAATTTGTATCCTCTCCTTAACCAGCCTTTAGCCTAATTCTGAATGCAAGGTGCACATACCTTGCCCCCCCTCCAAGTCCCCCTCCGTAGCCCCCACCACCTCCCCCCATGGACGTTTTGGAGAAAGTTTGTGAATAGTTGTATCCGTCTCCATATTCCTGTTGATAGCCGTTTCCACCAACGGCGAACTGAGTGCCGCTTGTCAGGTCTGGTCGAGAATTAGTCCTCCGACTCATTGTCGGAAGTCTATTTTGAGAGCCGTACATACTAATTTCAAGTACAGTTTCTGATTTACAATGTTGTTTTAAAAAAAAGGTAAATTGTCTTGAAAGAAGTGTAGTCCTAAACATCGGAGGAGTTCGTCCCTACGCCCACCCTCTCCGACGTCTCCTGTCGCGCAGATATTGTAGTTACTAGTGTGAGAACACGGAGGAGTGTCGTTTTTGGACAGACCACTCCTAGCGCCAAAGTGTCTTAAACGAAGACAGACAGCAGGCTGCTGTAACGCCCTTTTGTTCATTATATTTGGGGGTAACTTTTTTCTGCTGGGAATATGACGGATAGCTGTGCAAAGAATTTGTCACGCTCTTCACAAGCAAGATTCTTGAGGTCGGGAAGGTCGAATGAGTATAATCATATTGTCTCACTTTTTTTCCAAACTAAATGCTCAAATGGACAAGTGATTATTATACAATAAATTCGTTTGGTACAATTATATTTTCTGTCTACAACATTAAAAAAAACAAAATACTTGAATATGGGAATTGGTTTTATTAGGTTGAATAAATTAGATTTAGACACACATAGCGGAGAGGTGTGTCTGAGCAGCAGGCCTTAAAGGGAAAGGAGGAGAGAGTAATGGAGGAGAGAGGGGAGTACACACCCAGTCTGAGGCAGAGGTTAAGCTCTGCTCCAGTATGGGAGAATTGGAACACCTACGTGTATGAGCTTTCAGCAGACAATAAGTGAGCATTAGGCTATATCAGTGGTATTCAAACTTCTTCAGCGGGGACACCATTTTTTCCGCCAGGATTTCTGGGGACCAATTTCTTTCCACAATAATTTCTCTTGACCCCACCCCAAATATAATGACACAACCTTAAAATCTGACATTTTTACATCAACAAATAACCATCAATTCATTACATTTTCATCTCTTATTAAAATGAAAAGAAACCAATACATACGTTTACAAAATAAAATTGGATTTTTCAGATGATCTTTCTCAAAAACATTTGTATATTGTCCCATACAATAATCTGTAATCTGTAATCTTTAATCTTCTGTTCCTTTTTGGTGACCCCATTGCAGTCCCTCCGTGACCCCGACTTGAATACCATTGGGCTAATCATAGCGTTAACACAAGACAGCAACGTCACACAAGCGAATAGCTGATTGCTGAAACAAGTGAAGCTGATCTGAAGTGCTTTACAAAACCTTCAACAATATGACACTCACATGTTCAATGCTATCAAACACTCCAACCCTCCATCTTAAATAGATAGTGGCCAGACATCCTTATTTTGGCCAGAAGATAAAACAACTGAGTCATGTGTCTCTTTTTAAACAATGTGTCTGAGAGTAGATTTTTCAGAATGACATATTCTGCCCTCTGGTGTTTAAATCTGGTCTGTGTCGATCCCTAATGGATCGAGTGCACTCTCTCTGGTGTGTGTGTGTGTGTGTGTGTGTGTGTGTGTGGTCATAGCCACTACTTCCAGTGTCTACCTCCAGTAATTACTATAGTAAAGATTCAGCCATTCATATTTGCTTCTCATCAATTAAATTAGGCTACTGTAATTACAAGAGAGATAAACATCAATGCACCCACATATAACTGCATGGTGAATAATACATAACATGTGGTCCTATCCAGTGATGCAGTGTTAAACCCAAAAAATCGGTGGGTAAACTTTGATAGCTGGTCACAGTGAAAACAAGTAACGCTACATATACTCCCTGCTAAAATAGTGGTACATGTTGTTCATGAAATACAATCCCCCAAAAGGTGGGTAAACTGTCATGCAAAAAAAGGTGATTAAAGGGTGTTTACTTGTGTTTACCCTCTGATGCACCACTGGTCCTATCTCTGTATCATGAGATATCTCTTTGATATGTATGGAGCAGCAGAATCCATGATTGGTGTCTCTTATTGAACGGACCATGTTTAGAATGAAGAGTGTTTGGCATGTGCATATACAGGTAACTGTCCAAATAAAGGAAACGCCAACATAAAGTGTCTTAATAGGGTGTTGGGCTGCCAGAACAGCTTCAATGCACCTTGGCATAGAGTCTAAAAGTGTCTGGAACTCCATTGGAGTGATGCAACACCATTCTTCTATTAGAAATTCCATCATTTGGTGTTTTGTTGATGGTGCATTTAATTAACTATGCAAGTCAGTTTAGAACTAATTCTTATTTAGTGTTACATTAGGTTGAGATCTGGTGACTGATACACACGGACACACACACACTTTTAAACCCCCTATGCTCTTTTATACATTACCCATGATAGGATGTTAATTGCTTAATTAACTAAGGAACCACACTGTGTGGAAGCACCTGCTTTCAATATACTTTATATCCCTAATTTACACAAGTGTTTATTTTGGCCAGTTACCTGTATTCTTCAGAGGTGTTAATGAGTGTCCTCCTAGGGCTATTAATATAAGGTAATTCAATGTTTTTAACCAATACTGAAATGTTTATAACCAATCTCTGCTATGGGTATGGAGGTGTGTAGACACTTGGCAGTGTATTTTTGGGTGAAAACAACAACGACAGTAACATTTCTATTTTGCAATGTACCAAACAGTTCTACCCCATTTCTTCTCTACCGTATGCATAATCAGAACCAGGTTCTCGACTTGAAGGGCCAAACACACCCCACACCCAAGGGACACACCTTGTTTTTTTCAGCAGAGAAAGAGTGATGGTGTTAGCTTTTCTCCTTTCTTTCCCTCCTTAGATCTAATAATCCTTACTGCACCAACAAACCCCAGAGCGAGACTGAACGCGCCTGTGTTTTCAAATGTCATGTGTACAGTGGGGAGCCACCCTGAAATAGCTGGACTGAATACTACCTAATATCCCCTAACAAAGACTTCAACAGACATGATGTGTCACTCTGACTCCCTCCAGCATAATGGGGTTGGGATCATTAGATAGTAAACAGAAAGATGACAATGAGTTGCAGTTATGTCCATGCCTCGTTTTTGTATTTGTTGTTAATGTCTGATTGTAGAATGGAAAGTTGGTAAGTCTAAGGGGTTCAGTAGGAAGGCTCCAGTCAGAATGTATGAATCTCTTACAGACTCACTCAACAGTATAGTAGGTGTGGCACAGGGTTGGGCCTTCATGTCTGCCCCCCCTCCCTCGCCCACTTCTCTCATTGTCAGCAATGCTAAGAGCGTGTGTCCATTTTAATACCCTGTCTAACCCTCTCTAACCCTTTCTCAATGTCCTATTGGCTACATGTGCTGCTATGAACAACCTGGAGAACTTTTGGAAGCTTTTACTTTCGATTGGCAGTGCACGACCAGTTTGGCTGCATGTCTATCCTAACCCCTCTCTCTCTGTCAACTATTTCTGTCTGTCTCTGATCTTTCGCACTCAATCTCACACACACACACACACACACACACACACACACACACACATCGTCAACATTTTTTGAGGTACCTGCATTTCCAATTAAAACATTTAAAAAAAATTTTTTTTTTAAATGTTAAACAAATCTAAATATATTTTAGAATTTAGATTATTTGAAGCAGCCACCCTTTGCCTTGATGACAGCTTTGCACACTCGGCATTCCTTTAACCTTTAAATCACTCCAATGTTTGCTTTCCACTCTACGACACTGCACATTGGAGTATACACTACAACAATTCAGACATTGACAGAAAAAAAATGATTTACTAAATAAATCTAATATCCCTTTACATTTAAACAGTTGTATTTTTTAAAACAAATATAAACAGCATTATGAGGCACACCTTGTCTGAAATGTGTTATGGGTGTCTGTGTGTGTGATATTTACTCCAGTCCCAAAATACAGTGTTCACTGTGAATCACAGTGATTATGAGCCAGTCAGAAGACAGCTGGTACCTGTAGAGACACACCTGATTCCACCAGACAGTGACATCCTTATCATCTGAGTAAGACAGAGAACGGACTGTGACAGCTAGGTGATGAGCACTTCCTATGTATACTCAGTGGCGACCCGTCATTCACGGCAGGTGGAGCAGAAACCCACCTGTTCTGAGCCCCACCTGTTAAGCTAAATATATGTAGTACCAGTCAAAAGTTTGGACACACCTACTCATTCCAGGGTTTGTCTTTATTTTTTACTATTTTCTACATTGTATAATAATAGTGAAGACATCAAAACTATGAAATAAAACATATGGACTCATGTAGTAACCAAAAAAGTGTTGATCAACACATATTTTATATTTGAGATTCTTCAAAGTAGCCACCATTTTCCTTGATGATGGCTTTGCATACTCTTGGCATTCTCTCAGCCAACTCTTCAATTAACAGGTGTGCCTTGTTAAAAGGGGTATACAGCAGTTATCCCTACTTGGTAAAAGAAAAAGTCTGTATTATGGCAAGAACAGCTCAAATAAGCACAGAGAAACGACAGCCCAATATTATTTAGCTTTTCATCTAAAACACTTACAAACTTTTACAGATGCACAATCGAGAGCATCCTGCCGTGGTACGGCAACTGCACCTCCCTCAACCGCAAGGCTCTCCAGAGGGTAGTGAGGTCTGCACAACACATCACCGGGGGCAAACTACCTGCCCTCCAGGACACCTACAGCACCCGATGTCACAGGAAGGCCAAAAAGATCATCAAGGACAACAACCACCCGAGCCACTGCCTGTTCACCCCACTATCATCCAGAAGGCGAGGTCAGTACAGGTGCATCAAAGCTGGGACAGAGAGACTGAAAAACAGCTTCTATCTCAAGGCCATCAGACTGTTAAACAGACATCATTAACATAGAGAGGCTGCTGCCAACATACAGACACAAATCTCTGGCCACTTAAATAAATTGAATTAATAAAGGTATCACTAGTCACTTAAAATAACGCCACTAATAATGTTCACATACTCTACATTACTCATCTCATATGTAAATACTGTATTCTATACCATCTACTGCATCTTGCCTATGCCACACGCCATCGCTCATCCAGATATTTATTTGTACATATTCTATTCATCCCTTTACATTTGTGAATTTGTTAGATTTCTTGTTAGATATTACTGCACAGTCAACTTGAAGCACAAGCATTTCGCTACACTCGCATTAACATCTGCTAACCATGTGTATGTGACCAATATCATTTGATTTGATTTTAAGATACGAATGTCCATCAATTTGGAACATTTCAAGAACTTTGAAAGTTTCTTCAAGTGCAGCTGCAAAAAACATCAAGCGCTATGATGAAACTGGCTCTCACGAGGACCGTACACAGGAAAGGAAGACCCAGAGTTACCTCTGCTGCAGAGGATAAGTTCATTAGACTTAACTGCACCTCAGAAATTGCAGCCCAAATAAATGCTTCACAGAGTTCAAGTAACAGACACATCTCAACATCAAGACTGTGTGAATCAGGCCTTCATGGTCGAATTGATGCAAAGAAACAACTACTCAAGGACATCAATAATAAGAAGAGACTTGCTTGGGTCAAGAAATACGAACAATTGACATTACACCAGTAGAACTCTGTCCTTTGATCTGATGAGTCCAAATTTGAGATTTTTTATTTCAACTGCTGTGTCTTTGTGAGACGCAGAGTAGGTGAACGGATGATCTCCGCATGTGTGGTGCCCACCGTGAAGCATGGAGGAGGAGGTGTGATGGTGTGGGGGTGCTTTGCTGGTGACACTGTCTGTGATTTATTTAGAATTCAATGCACACTTAACCAGCATGTCTACCACAGCATTCTGCAGCAATATGCCATCCCATCTGGTTTGCGCTTAGTGGGACTATCATTTGTTTTTCAACAGGACAATGACCCAACACCAGGCTGTGTAAGGGCTATTTGACCAAGAAGGAGAGTGATGGAGTGCTGCATCAGATGACCTGGCCTCCGCAATCACCTGACCTCAACCCAATTGAGATGGTTTGGGATGATTTGGACCGCAGAGTGAAGGAAAATCAGCAAACAAGTGCTGTGGGAACTCCTTCAACACTGTTGGAAAAGCATTCCAGGTGAAGCTGGTTAAAGGAATGCCAAGAGTGTGCAAAGCTGTCATCAAAGCAAAGGGTGGCTGCTTCGAAGAATCTAAATTATATGTAAATTTGCTTAACACTTTTTGGGTTGCTACACGATGTGTTATTTCATACTTTTGATGTCTTCACTATTATTCTGCAATGTAGAAAATAGTCAAAATAAAGAAAAAAACTTGAATGAGTAGGTGTGTCAAACTTTTGAATGGTAATGTACATAAATATTTTTGGGATAAGCCTGTTTTGCATGTTTTTTTGGCATTAATACGTGTCACATATCAGTTTGTAAACAATATTTTTTTTCCATTGAGTTATTAAAGCCGCATGCAAACATGGTCTCTTTTTTGCTTTCTTGAGGAAGGCTGTCATGTATTGTCATGTTATGTCTTGTTCCTGTTCTTTCTCTTCACTTCGTTTCCCCCTGCTTTAACCTTTCAGGGCCACATGATCCCCTTTGGGATCAAGCCCCACCCCCCCTGAGCTGTAATGTGGCGCAGGGAACGCAAGAAATAATCCTAAAAATATTTAACCCCCACAGAATCGCTTGAAAAATGGCTCAAATGAAAGATAAAGAAGTTATTTATCTACCCAGCAAGTCAGATTTCTAAAATGTTTTACGGCGAAAACATAGCACATATTTATGTCCAACCACCACTGCATACATACCTCATTAGCTTAGCCAAGTAGGAAAAAATATGCAATCAACAAACGCAGGATTAAAAGAAAAATCATTTCACTAACCTTTTGAAATCTTCATCAGATGACAGTAATATAACATGTTACACAGTACATTCATTTTTTTTTCAATAATATGCAATATATATCCATAAATCTCTGTTTACAATTATGCATCGTTCAAAAATGCTACTGCAATGTCAGGAGAAATAAATAGCTCCGGCAGATAACGTCAGCTAACAAGGAATACACATCATAAACTTTGACTAAATATGCATGTTTTACATATGTATGGCAAGATAAACTTCTTCTAAATGCAATTGCTATGTTACAATTATTTTTAACGTTACATTTGGCGTTTACTAGGCTATAATAGAGAGTCGGCGCTCTCATTTAGCATGCTGACTCCTCTATCATGGAGTCGGCAGAAACCCAAAATGAAGACGTAAATATTCCCTTACCATGGCTGTTCTTGCTTCAGAAGACGTGGAAGGGTTAATACTCACCAAGTTAGCGTTCAGTTTGCAAGTCTGTGTCTTTCCGTTCTCAAACTAGACACTTTTCGGTCGAAATGTATGCAAATTTCAAGTGGCTGCGCACCAAAACGTCGAAAGTATACATTATATTTCGAGTAAACTTGTCAAACTATGTTTATAATTAAGCCTTAGCATGTTATAATCACCACCTCAAGCTGAACCTCGGCAAGACGGAGCTGCTCTTCCTCCCGGGGAAGGACTGCCCATTCCATGATCTCGCCATCACGGTTGACAACTCCATTGTGTCCTCCTCCCAGAGCGCTAAGAACCTTGGCGTGATCCTGGACAACACCCTGTCGTTCTCAACTAACATCAAGGCGGTGGCCCGTTCTTGTAGGTTCATGCTCTACAACATCCGCAGAGTACGACCCTGCCTCACACAGGAAGCAGCGCAGGTCCTAATCCAGGCACTTGTCATCTCCCGTCTGGATTACTGCAACTCGCTGTTGGCTGGGCTCCCTGCCTGTGCCATTAAACCCCTACAACTCATCCAGAACGCCGCAGCCCGTCTGGTGTTCAACCTTCCCAAGTTCTCTCACGTCACCCCGCTCCTCCGCTCTCTCCACTGGCTTCCAGTTGAAGCTCGCATCCGCTACAAGACCATGGTGCTTGCCTACGGAGCTGTGAGAGGAACGGCACCTCAGTACCTCCAGGCTCTGATCAGGCCCTACACCCAAACAAGGGCACTGCATTCATCCACCTCTGGCCTGCTCGCCTCCCTACCACTGAGGAAGTACAGTTCCTGCGCAGCCCAGTCAAAACTGTTCGCTGCTCTGGCCCCCCAATGGTGGAACAAACTCCCTCACGACGCCAGGACAGCGGAGTCAATCACCACCTTCCGGAGACACCTGAAACCCCACCTCTTTCAGGAATACCTAGGATAGGATAAAGTAATCCTTCTCACCCCCCCCCCTTAAAATATTTAGATGCACTATTGTAAAGTGGCTGTTCCACTGGATGTCTTAAGGTGAACGCACCAATTTGTAAGTCGCTCTGGATAAGAGTGTCTGCTAAATGACTTAAATGTAAATGTAAATGTTATAAAGGTCTACAGCAATCGTGAGGGCGAACAGATTAGCACACGTTGTTCAGTCTGTCCTGGGAGAAAGAGAGAGAAATATCCAATCTCCCATTGGTGAAACTTTTTTTTTGCGTCACCGGGACGTTTGGTCACGCTGAACGTCTCGTGAGCACGCGATTCTCACAGTTACACGCCTCATCGAAAGCAGGCTTCACGCTGAAGACATAGAACGTGTTTCCATGGTTATAGCTGTTTGGGAAGTGTGTATACAATGACGTCAAAGTGATGGCAACTTTTCCCATTACAAGAGAGACTTTGGGAGAATGCATGCCCTGAGACTTCTGCTTTAGCTAGAGACAAAATTTAAACGGTTTTATAAGCTTTAGAGTGTTTCCTATTCGATAACAATTTTTAATTGCATATATTAGCAACTTTTGACAAAAATTTATCATGGTTTATATGGGTGCCGAATTCCTCCAGAAGGGGCAGTATTCAGGCCTGTCCCTATGAGGATATTATTAAGTGGTCCGTTTCTGCCCAGGGAGCTTTTGATCTCCTCAAGAAGCGTTTTACATCCGCACCTATCCTTGTTACACCTGACGTCTCTAGACAGTTCATTGTCGAGGTTGACGCGTCAGAGGTGGGAGCGTGGGAGCCATTCTTTCCCAGCGCTCCCATTCTGACGACAAGGTCCACCCTTGCACGTATTTTTCTCATCGCCTGTCGCCGTCGGAACGTAACTATGATGTGGGAAACCGCGAACTGCTCGCCATCCGCTTAGCCCTAGGCGAATGGCGACAGTGGTTGGAGGGGGCGACCGTTCCTTTTGTCGTTTGGACTGACCATAGGAACCTTGAGTACATCCGTTCTGCCAAACGACTTAATGCGCGTCAGGCTCGTTGGGCGCTGTTTTTCGCTCGTTTCGAGTTCGTTATTTCTTATCGTCCGGGCTCTAAGAACACCAAGCCTGATGCTTTATCCCGTCTCTTCAGTTCTTCAGTAGCCTCCACCGACCCCGAGGGATTCTCCCTGAGGGGCGTGTTGTCGGGTTGACTGTCTGGGGAATTGAGAGGCAGGTAAAGCAAGCACTCACTCACACTCCGTCGCCGCGCTTGTCCTAGGAACCTTCTTTTCGTTCCCGTTCCTACTCGTCTGGCCGTTCTTCAGTGGGCTCACTCTGCCAAGTTAGCCGGCCACCCCGGCGTTCGGGGTACGCTTGCTTCTATTCGCCAGCGTTTTTGGTGGCCCACTCAGGAGCGTGACACGCGTCGTTTCGTGGCTGCTTGTTCGGACTGCGCGCAGACTAAGTCCGGTAACTCCCCTCCTGCCGGCCGTCTCAGACCGCTTTCCATTCCCTCTCGACCGTGGTCTCACATCGCCTTAGACTTTATTACCGGACTGCCTTCGTCAGCGGGGAAGACTGTTATTCTAACGGTTGTCGATAGGTTCTCTAAGGCGGCTCATTTTATTCCCCTCGCTAAGCTTCCTTCTGCTAAAGAGACGGCACAAATCATCATTGAGAATGTTTTCAGAATTCATGGCCTTCCGTCAGACGCCGTTTCGGACAGGGGTCCGCAATTCACATCTCAATTTTGGAGGGAGTTTTGCCGTTTAATTGGGGCTTCCGTCAGTCTCTCTTCCGGTTTTCACCCCCAGTCTAACGGTCAAGCAGAACGGGCCAATCAGACTATTGGTCGCATCTTACGCAGTCTTTCTTTTCGTAACCCTGCGTCTTGGGCAGAACAGCTCCCCTGGGCAGAATACGCTCACAACTCGCTTCCTTCGTCTGCGACCGGGCTATCTCCTTTTCAGAGTAGCCTCGGGTACCAGCCTCCTCTGTTCTCGTCCCAGCTCGCCGAGTCCAGCGTCCCCTCCGCTCAGGCTTTTGTCCAACGTTGTGAGCGCACCTGGAAGAGGGTCAGGTCTGCACTTTGCCGTTATAGGGCGCAGACTGTGAGAGCCGCTAATAAGCGTAGGACTAAGAGTCCTAGATATTGTTGCGGTCAGAGAGTATGGCTCTCCACTCAAAACCTTCCCCTTAAGACAGCTTCTCGCAAGTTGACCCCGTGGTTCATTGGTCCGTTCCGTATTTCTCAGGTCATTAATCCTGTCGCAGTGCGACTTCTTCTTCCGCGACATCTTCGTCGCGTCCACCCGGTCTTCCATGTCTCCTGTGTTAAGCCCTTTCTTCGCGCCCCGTTCGTCCCCCCCATCCTTGTCGAGGCGCACCTATCTACAGGGTCCGTAAGATTTTGGACATGCGTCCTCGGGGCCGTGGTCATCAGTACCTAGTGGATTGGGAGGGGTACGGTCCTGAGGAAAGGAGTTGGGTTCCATCTCGGGACGTGCTGGACCGTTCGCTGATCGATGATTTCCTCCGTTGCCGACAGGTTTCCTCCTCGAGTGCGCCAGGAGGCGCTCGGTGAGTGGGGGGGTACTGTCATGTATTGTCATGTTATGTCTTGTTCCTGTTCTTTCTCTTCACTTCGTTTCCCCCTGCTGGTCGTATTAGGTTACCTTCTCTCCCTTTCCTTCCCCCAGCTGTTCCTCATCTCCTCTAACTACCTCGTTTACTCTCTCCCACCTGTTCCCTTTTTTCCCTCTGATTAGGTCTCTATTTCTCTCTCTGTTTCTGCTTCTGTCTTTGTCAGATTCTCGTTTGCTTCACCCTTGTCCCGTCCTGTCGTAATCTGCCTCTTCATCAGATGCTACGTGTGATCAGGTACCTCTGTCCTCTACAACCCGCGCCTACCCGGAGAGACCAGCAGTCTGTTGCCGCTAACCCTGCTATTCTCCTCTGCTGCTAGAAGGGGACTCTCCTGTAAAGATCAGAGGACTTTATGATTTATTTGTCGCCCTCTCTGCGGGTTGTCTATTTTGTCAACCGATACATCAGAAGAGGATTTATGTCTTCCCTGTGTTTGGACATTAAAAGACTCTGTTTCTGTTAAACCGCCTTTGGGTCCTCACTCACCTGCATAACAAAGGCAGCTCGAAAATGCCAGTGTTTCAGCCTAACTCATTGTTTTCTGTGGTGGTGGAGCAGTCAGCAGAAAATACAGAGCACAGGGGTTGGTAATGTTTTCTAGTTGCGACATGTTTCGCTCAGTGTTCTGTCACTCATGGAGACACTACGTCACCGCAAAATCTATGGGGAGAGCTCGAAAATTCAAGCCCCTTGGGTGGGGCCATAGAGTTACATTAGAAGTGCCCATCCAAGAAGACTCAAGATCATTGGCCACAGATAAAATGACTAAAAAACTTGTTATATTTACTGTAGCTTTGATTGGACTTGTCAACATCATACTTTCGAAATCTTAGCTAGCAACCTAGCAATTATCATCATGAATCAAGTCGACAATCTAATGGCAAATCCTTTTTAACCCTTGTAAGGAGCTATGAAGATAAATTATAGATAAAAGGTTTTGGGTGCATACACATTTCTAGTTGGAAAATTGCAAATTCAACAATGAGTGGTTTGGAAGGAATCAGTGGCTTACTGCAAGCATTGCAAAGCAATCACTAGCGTGCTATTCAGTGGAGTGGGTGTGTAGTCTTTAATGGTCTATTTTCTAAGCTTAAAATTGTAAACATTCAACATTGACTTCTGCTGTGTTCAAAACAACTGGAAACTCAGAACTGTGAAATCTCAGACTTCAGTGAGTTCAAGAAAACTGGGAACTCAGAACTGTGAAATCTCAGACTTCAGTGAGTTCAAGACAACTGAGAAAATACACTTTGAACGGTCATCCAACTCAGAATTCCAAGTCGGGAACTCAAGCCTCTTTATAGAGCTCCGACCTGAAGATGACTGACGTCATTATTCAACCTTGTTTTTTTTCAGAGTTCCCAGTTGTCTTGAAAACACCATATAAATCCATAGAATGCCAGACTTTGATAACAAAGTTTGATGACAAAATTTGCCTACAAGAAGGACCCCACACCCCCTTCCTGTTCAAGTGAGTACAGCACAACAAGGTAAGTCCAAAAAAGTATTGTATGCTGCTTTATAAATTATGCAATTTATCAGGGAGATATGTATACTGTAGAAAAGAAAGTAATACTAAGTATATGTTGTGTAGTAAGCTGTTAGTAGCCCATGTGCCTCACCCTAATATTTTGGTCCCTTTCCCCCTCACAACTTGGCCTACTGTTCTGACTACAGTAGGTGGTGCACATGTAGTCTATAGCCTGTGTTAGATAAATGTCATCATCGAAAATTGTAAGAGCTTTCATTTTCTGCTGATAAGCCCCCATTATACCGTATATCCTATGGTTCTGACTTGGTGTATAGGGAGAATACTGTAAGAACAGCCCATGTTATTAATTCTGTCACTTTACATTTCAAGAGTGCCAAACAAATAAACTCAGCAAAAAAAGAAACATCCTCTCACTGTCAACTGCATTAATTTTCAGAAAACTTAACATGTGTAAATATTTGTATGAACATAACACGATTCAACAACTGAGACATAAACTGAACAAGTTCCACAGACATGTGACTGACAGAAATTGAATAATGTGTCCCTCAACAAAGGGGGGGTCAAAATAAAAAGTAACAGTCAGTATCTGCTGTGGCCACCAGCTGCATTAAGTACTGCAGTGCATCTCCTCCTCATGGACTGCACCAGATTTTGCTGTGAGATGTTACCCCACTCTTCCACCAAGGCACCTGCAAGTTCCTGGACATTTCTGGGGAGAATGGCCCTAGCCCTCACCCTCCAATCCAACAGGTCCAAGACATTCTCAATGGGATTGAGAACTGGGGTCTTAGATGGCCATGGCAGAACACTGACATTCATGTCTTGCAGGAAATCACACACAGAACGAGCAGTATGGCTGGTGGCATTGTCATGCTGGAGGGTCATGTCAGGATGAGCCTGCAGGAAGGGTACCACATGAGGGAGGAGAATGTCTTCCCTGTAACGCACAGCTTTGAGATTGCCTGCAATGACAACCAGCTCAGTCCGATGATGCTGTGACACACCGCCCCAGACCATGATGGACACTCCACCTCCAAATCGATCCCACCCCAGAGTACAGGCCTCGGTGTAACGCTCATTCCTTCGACGATAAATGCAAATCCGACCATCACCCCTGGTGAGACAAAACCGCGACTCGTCAGTGAAGAGCACTTTTTGCCAGTCCTGTCTGGTCCAGCGGCGGTGGGTTTGTGCCCATAGGTGACGTTGTTGCCAGTGATGTCTGGTGAGGACCTGCCTTACAACAGGCCTACAAGCCCTCAGTCCAGCCTCTCTCAGCCTATTGTGGACAGTCTGAGCACTGATTGAGGGATTGTGCGTTCCTGGTGTAACTCGGCAGTTGTTGTTGCCATCCTGTACCTGTCCCGCAGGTGTGATGTTCGAATGTTCCGATCCTGTGCAGGTGTTACATGTAGTCTGCCACTGTGAGGACGATCAGCTGTCCGTCCTGTCTCCATGTAGTGCTGTCTTAGGCGTCTCTAGGTACAGATATTGCTATTTGTTTCCCTAGACACATCTGCAGTCCTCATGCCTCATTGCAGCATGCCTGAGCCACGTTCACACAGATGAGCAGGGACCCTTGGCATCTTTCTTTTGGTGTTTATCAGAGTCAGTAGAAAGGCCTCTTTAGTGTCCTAAGTTTTCATAACTGTGACCTTAATCTCCTACCGTCTGTAAGCTGTTAGTGTCTTAATGACCGTTCCACAGGTGCATGTTCATAAATTGTTTATGGTTCATTGAACAAGCATAGGAAACAGTGTTTAATCCCTTTACAATGAAGATCTGTGAAGTTATTTGGATTTTTACCAATTATCTTTGAAAGACAGGGTCCTGAAAAAAAGTGTACTTTTTTGCTGAGTTTAGTTATATTGACTCTGTCCGTCCTAGCTCGCTCATTCATGTCTTAATCGAAATTACGGATTGCCTCTCATCCGCTAGTCGTGCCCTTATGCTATAGTTTGTACATCTCAATTGTCAGTAGAAACCACATTTGTTTAAACAAGTCAGCCATAACAGCTATGTTTTTTTTAAAGGCAGTAAATTACGCTGAATTAACTGTTTCGCTCCCAGACAAGGCTCCGCTGATAGCAGCAGGCCTACAATGGTAAGGTTTTGGCACTGCTGTTGGGACAGATTTATATAAGCCCTTATAGTTTGTGGGCATCGTTTGCCACCGTTATAATGTATTCTTTAGTGTTGTGTTGTGTTGTGCAGTG
Source organism: Oncorhynchus nerka (assembly GCF_034236695.1). Taxonomy (NCBI): domain Eukaryota; kingdom Metazoa; phylum Chordata; class Actinopteri; order Salmoniformes; family Salmonidae; genus Oncorhynchus; species Oncorhynchus nerka. The sequence continues at coordinate 66,966,838 of NC_088415.1, forward strand.
CCTTGCTGGCACGCATCTACAAAAATTGGGGGGTGTTTGCCCCACAAAGATTTACATGCTGAAATCACCACTGCGTATACTGTACATTACATCTCGAATGTCTATGATACTGTAGTCTTTTTTCCAATAAATCACCCATGTACCCAATAAATCAAAGGTAACTGGAACTAAATGACTATCGCCCCGTAGCACTCACTTATGTCATCATGAAGTGTTTTGAGAGGCTAGTTAAGGAACATATCCCCTCTACCTTAAAACTCTTAGGGCTAGGGGGCAGTGTTCGGAAGTTTGGATGAATGACGTACCCAAAGTAAACTGCCTGTTACTGGTAGCGTTGGATAAAAACACTCTGAAGTTTCTAAAATTGTTAAAATAATGTCTGTGAGTATAACAGAACTGATATGGCAGGCAAACAAATGGCTGAACCCCGCCCTGTGCAACTGGGTCCTGGACTTCCTGACGGGCTGCCCCGTAGGAAACAAGGTAGGAAACAACACCTCCAATTCGCTGATCCTCAATACAGGGGCCCCAGAAGGGTGCGTGCTCAGCCCCCTCCTGTACTCCCTGTTCACTCATGACTGCGTGGCCAAGCAGGCCTCCAACTCAATCATCAAATTTGCAGACGACACAACAGTAGTAGGCCTGACTACGAACAATGATGAGACAGCCTACAGAAAAGAGGTGAGGGCCCTGGGAGTGTGGTGCGAGGAAAATAACCTCTCATTCAATGTAGACAAAACAAAGGAGCTGATCGTGGACTTCAGGAAACAGCAGAGGAAGCATGCATCTACCCACATCAACGAGACCACAATGGAGCATGTGGAAAGCTTCAAGTTCCTTGGCGTACACATCACTGACGATCTGAAATGGTCCACCCACACAGACAGTGTGGTTAAGAAGGTGCAACAGCGCATCTTCAACCTCAGGAGACTGAAGAAATTTGGCTTGGCACCTAAAACACTCACAAACCTTTACAGATTACTTTTACAAACTTGCACAATTGTATCACCACCTGGTACGGCAACTGCACCACCCCGAACCGCCGGGCTCTCCAGAGGGTGGTGCGGTCTTCCCATCGCATCACCGGGAGCAAACTATCATCCAGAAGGCAAGGTCAGTACAGGTGCATCAAAGCTGGGAATGAGAGACTGAAAAACAGCTTCTATCTCAAGGACATCAGACTGTTAAATAGCCATCACTAGGCAGCCCCATATACATAGACTTGAAATCACTGGCCACTTAATAATGGAACACTAGTCACTTTAATAATGTTTACATATTTTTGCTTTACTAATCTCATATGTGCACTGTATATACTGTATTATATTCTACTGTATTTTAGTCTATGCCTCTCCGACATTGCTTTCCTAATATGTATATATTCCTTAATTCCATTATTTTACTTTTAGGCTGTGCGTATTGTCAGATATTACTGCATTGTTGGAGCTAGAAACACAAAGCATTTCTCTACACCTGCAATAACATATGCTAACCATGTGCATGTGACAGATGAAATTGGATTTGATTTAATAACCTTATACCATTATAGCTTGGGGATTGGATTGGTTAGTAGATCTCTCTTCTGCCTTACACACCAATATCACCAACGCGCTAGCAAGATACAAATCTGATTTATCTTTGTGTGTGTGTGTGTGTGTGTGTGTGTGTGTGTGTGTGTGTGTGTGCACATGCATGTGTGAGAGAAAGATAAACTAATTCAACACGTGTACATTGCTCTCACATGAACTCTGTATACCAGAGTAGACACATATGGCAATAAAGCCTTCTGAGTAATAATAAATGTGTTCATCTGCACCTCTCAGTTGGACTTTGAATTCAGTGATGCGCCTGGACACATCAAAGTGATACTATGTATGTAAATCTCATACAGTGCCTTGCAAAAGTATCACCCCCTCAGCGTTTTACTACTTTGTTGCATTACAACATGTAATTTAAATGGATTTTTATTTGAATTTCATGTAATGGACATAAGTGAAGTGAAAAGAAAAAATAACTTGTTTCAAAAATGTCTAAAAAATAAAAAATAAATGTGGTGATTGCATATGTATTCAGCCCCTTTGCTATGAAGCCCCTAAATGGTGCAACCAATTACCTTCAGAAGTCACATAATGAGTTAAATAAAGTCCACCTGTGTGCAATCTAAGTGTCACATGATCTGTCATGTGATCTCAGTGTATATATACGTTCTGAAAGGCCCCAGAGTCCACCACTAAGCAAGGAGCTGTCACATTCATCATAACGAGGAGACCAAGGTGCAGCGTGATTGGAATACATTCTTCTTTTTATTTAACGAAGAACAATTAAACAAACTAACAAAACGAACGTGACACTATAAAAAAAATAGTGCTGACATACAACTACACATAGACAATAACCCACAAAACCAAAATGGAAAATGGCAACCTAAATAGGATCCCCAATCAGAGACAACAATAAACAGCTGTCTCTGATTGGGAACCAATTCAGGCCACCGTAGACCTACATATACCTAGACATACCAAATCCCCATAGATATACAAAAAACCCTAGACAAGACAAAAACACACATACCACCCTCGTCACACCCTGACCTAACCAAAATAATAAAGAAAATAACGATAACTAAGGGCGGGGCGTGACAGTACCCCCCCCCCCCCCCAATAGGTGCGAACCTATATGGGAGGGTCTGGGTGGGCATCTAACCTTGATGGCGGCTCTGGTTCTGGACGCCGCCCCCCTTCTTTACCCTGAGTCCGCTCTTGTAGCACTGACCCGTGGATCATCGTCGGAGGCTCTGGACTGTGGATCTTCGCCGTAGGCCCCGGGCTGGGGACCCTCGCTGCGTGGATCATCGCCGAATGTTCTGGACTGGGGACCTTCGCTGGAAACCCCGGACTGGGGACCGTCGCTGGAGACCCCGGACTGTGGCCCGTCGTTGGAGGCCCCGGACTGTGGCCCGTCGTTGGAGGCCCCGGACTATGGCCCGTCGTTGGAGGCCCCGGACTGTGGCCCGTCGTTGGAGGCCCCGGACTGTGGCCCGTCATTGGAGGTTCCGGACTGGATACTGTCGCCGGACGCTCTGGACTGGGTACTGTCGCCGGACGCTCTGGACTGGGTACTGGTCAGAATTGAAGGAATGAGGCACTAAATACAGGACAATTCTTGAGAGAAACCTGTCTTTCAGAGATTTGAGACTGGGACGGAGGTTCACTTTCCAGCAGGACAATGACCCTAAGCATACTGCTAAAGCAACACTTGAGTGGTTTAAGGGGAAAGATTTAAATGTCTCTGAATGGCCTAGTCAAAGCCCAGACCTCAATTCAATTGAGAATATGTGGTATGACTTAAATATTGCTGTACACCAGCAGAACCCATTCAACTTGAAGGAGCTGGAGCAGTTTTTCCTGGAAGAATGGGCAAAAATCCCAGTAGCTAGATGTGCCAAGCTTATAGAGACATACCCCAAGAGACTTGCAGCTGTAATTGCTGCAAAAGGTGCCTCTACAAAGTATTGACTTTGGGGGGGTGAATAGTTATGCACGCTCAAGTTTGTTTGGGGTCTTATTTCTTGTTTGTTTCACAACATGTTGTGTAAATCAAATGATACAACCCCCCCCAAAATCCATTTTAATTCCAGGTTGTAAGGCAACAAAATAGGACAAATGCCAAGGGGGGTGAATACTTTCGCAAGCCACTGTACAGTCTGCATTGCCTTGGAGTCTTGCCTGGCACAGCTACAGTATCAGGGTGTGGCACTGCTAGTATAACTCAGCAGACAGCTAGGATGGGAAATCCAGTATAACAATGTCACATAAACACCTCACCTCACACTCTATGACCTAAAGGCAGACAGGGAAGAATTAAATAATTACTCATTCGTTTGAAAGGTGATTTTCTTGCAGCTTCTTCTGTGGGAAAACTATGAGTCTGGTATGAACTGTTTATCCTCTAGCAACTGACAGTTTTGGATCATTTTAAACAATTTGATTGATATGGAGCAATGATGGTGTGCTCACAAAGCTTTGATCATTAGATACAGTGAGACAGAAAAGGGGGAAATGTGTGTGTGTGTGTGGGGGGGGTGGTTTATCTATTCGTGTGGGGACCTAAAATCCCCAAAGTCTACACAAGGATAGTGAAACAAGGAAAATTCTCCCTCGTGGGGACATTTCCCACATTCCCATGAGGGGTTAGGTTTAGGGTTACAATCAGGGTTACAATTAGGGTAAGGGGTTAGTGGTTAGGTTTAGGGTTAAGGTTATGGTAAGGGTTTGGGTTAGTGCTAGGTTTAGGGTTAGTGGTTAGGTTTAGGGTTTGGGTTAAGGTTTGGGTTAAGGTTATGGTAAGGGTTTGGGTTAGGGCTAGGTTTAGGGTTAGTGTTTAGGTTTAGGGTTTGGGTTAAGGTTATGGTAAGGGTTTGGGTTAGGGCTAGGTTTAGGGTTAGTGGTTAGGGAAAATAGGATTTTGAATGGAAATGTATTTTAGGTCCGCACGAGGATATAAGATCCTTAACATGTGTGTGTATGTGTGTGTGTGTGCGCGTGTCTGTGTGCGAGCAAGAGAGAGTCTGTTCTACACAGCAAAGTTACAATTGACAGCACTGTTTAAGCCTGAGGCAAACCACCAGTGCTTTCCAGCCAAGCATTAATCACCAGCCTAGTGAGTGTTGACAGTTTCCGACACACACACCTACACACATCTACGCACACGCGCGCGCACACACACACAAACACACGCAGGTCAACCGATGCACATACGGTTTGGCTTCCCGCCACACCTGAGATTGTTGCCATGGTGACAAAGAAGCAGGTTTGAACAATAACAAACAGTAGGGTGAGACAGGGCTTGTTTGAGTGGTAAGGCGAAAGCAACCGACTGTGGACGAAAGTCGAGGAGTGAAGTCGGGGGAGGTGCATCTGCGACAGCCGAAAGTCGGACATTGTTGTGGATTTCCAACAGCAAGGCTTAGATCATCATTTTATTTTATTTTATTTATTTCACCTTTATTTAACCAGGTAAGCAAGTTGAGAACAAGTTCTCATTTACAATTGCGACCTGGCCAAGATAAAGCAAAGCAGTTCGACACATACAACGACACAGAGTTACACATGGAGTAAAACAAACATACAGTCAATAATACAGTAAAAAAAACAAGTCTATATACAATGTGAGCAAATTAGGTGAGAAGGGAGGTAAAGGCAAAAAAGGCCATGGTGGCAAAGTAAATACAATATAGCAAGTAAAACACTGGAATGGTAGTTTTGCAATGGAAGAATGTGCAAAGTAGAAATAAAAATAATGGGGTGCAAAGGAGCAAAATAAATAAATAAATTAAATACAGTTGGGAAAGAGGTAGTTGTTTGGGCTAAATTATAGGTGGGCTATGTACAGGTGCAGTAATCTGTAAGATGCTCTGACAGTTGGTGCTTAAAGCTAGTGAGGGAGATAAGTGTTTCCAATTTAAGAGATTTTTGTAGTTCGTTCCAGTCATTGGCAGCAGAGAACTGGAAGGAGAGGCGGCCAAAGAAAGAATTGGTTTTGGGGGTGACTAGAGAGATATACCTGCTGGAGCGTGTGCTACAGGTGGGAGATGCTATGGTGACCAGCGAGCTGAGATAAGGGGGACTTTACCTAGCAGGGTCTTGTAGATGACATGGAGCCAGTGGGTTTGGCGACGAGTATGAAGCGAGGGCCAGCCAACGAGAGCGTACAGGTCGCAATGGTGGGTAGTATATGGGGCTTTGGTGACAAAACGGATTGCACTGTGATAGACTGCATCCAATTTGTTGAGTAGGGTATTGGAGGCTATTTTGTAAATGACATCGCCAAAGTCGAGGATTGGTAGGATGGTCAATTTTACAAGGGTATGTTTGGCAGCATGAGTGAAGGATGCTTTGTTGCGAAATAGGAAGCCAATTCTAGATTTAACTTTGGATTGGAGATGTTTGATATGGGTCTGGAAGGAGAGTTTACAGTCTAACCAGACACCTAAGTATTTGTAGTTGTCCACGTATTCTAAGTCAGAGCCGTCCAGAGTAGTGATGTTGGACAGGCGGGTAGGTGCAGGTAGCGATCGGTTGAAGAGCATGCATTTAGTTTTACTTGTATTTAAGAGCAATTGGAGGCCACGGAAGGAGAGTTGTATGGCATTGAAGCTTGCCTGGAGGGTTGTTAACACAGTGTCCAAAGAAGGGCCGGAAGTATACAGAATGGTGTCGTCTGCGTAGAGGTGGATCAGAGACTCACCAGCAGCAAGAGCGACCTCATTGATGTATACAGAGAAGAGAGTCGGTCCAAGAATTGAACCCTGTGGCACCCCCATAGAGACTGCCAGAGGTCCGGACAGCAGACCCTCCGATTTGACACACTGAACTCTATCAGAGAAGTAGTTGGTGAACCAGGCGAGGCAATCATTTGAGAAACCAAGGCTGTCGAGTCTGCCGATGAGGATGTGGTGGTTGACAGAGTCGAAAGCCTTGGCCAGATCAATGAATACGGCTGCACAGTAATGTTTCTTATCGATGGCGGTTAAGATATTGTTTAGGACCTTGAGCGTGGCTGAGGTGCACCCATGACCAGCTCTGAAACCAGATTGCATAGCAGAGAAGGTATGGTGAGATTCGAAATGGTCGGTAATCTGTTTGTTGACTTGGCTTTCGAAGACCTTAGAAAGGCATGGTAGGATAGATATAGGTCTGTAGCAGTTTGTGTCAAGAGTGTCCCCCCCCTTTGAAGAGGGGGATGACCGCAGCTGCTTTCCAATCTTTGGGAATCTCAGATGACACGAAAGAGAGGTTGAACAGGCTAGTAATAGGGGTGGCAACAATTTCGGCAGATAATTTTAGAAAGAAAGGGTCCAGATTGTCTAGCCCGGCTGATTTGTAGGGGTCCAGATTTTTCAGCTCTTTCAGAACTTCAGCTGAATGGATTTGGGAGAAGGAGAAATGGGGAAGGCTTGGGCGAGTTGCTGTTGGGGGTGCAGTGCTGTTGACCGGGGTAGGAGTTGCCAGGTGGAAAGCATGGCCAGCCGTAGAAAAATGCTTATTGAAATTCTCAATTATGGTGGATTTATCAGTGGTGACAGTGTTTCCTATCTTCAGTGCAGTGGGCAGCTGGGAGGAGGTGTTCTTATTCTCCATGGACTTTACAGTGTCCCAGAACTTTTTACAGTTAGTGTTGCAGCAAGCAAATTTCTGCTTGAAAAAGCTAGCCTTGGCTTTTCTAACTGCCTGTGTATAACGGTTTCTAGCTTCCCTGAACAGCTGCATATCACGGGGGCTGTTCGATGCTAATGCAGAACGCCATAGGATGTTTTTGTGTTGGTTAAGGGCAGTCAGGTCTGGGGAGAACCAAGGGCTATATCTGTTCCTGGTTCTAATTTTCTTGAATGGGGCATGTTTATTTAAGATTGTTAGGAATGCATTTTAAAAAAATATCCAGGCATCCTCTACTGACGGGATGAGATCAATATCCTTCCAGGACACCCCGGCCAGGTCGATTAGAAAGGCCTGCTCGCTGAAGTGTTTCAGGGAGCGTTTTACAGTGATGAGTGGAGGTCGTTTGACCGCTGACCCATTACGGATGCAGGCAATGAGGCAGTGATCGCTGAGATCTTGGTTGAAGACAGCAGAGGTGTATTTAGAGGGGAAGTTGGTTAGGATGATATCTATGAGGGTGCCCGTGTTTAAGGCTTTGGGGGGGTACCTGGTAGGTTCATTGATAATTTGTGTGAGATTGAGGGCATCAAGTTTAGATTGTAGGATGGCTGGGGTGTTAAGCATGTTCCAGTTTAGGTCGCCTAGCAGCACGAGCTCTGAAGATAGATGGGGGGCAATCAGTTCACATATGGTGTCCAGAGCACAGCTGGGGGCAGAGGGTGGTCTATAGCAGGCGGCAATGGTGAGAGACTTGTTTTTAGAGAGGTGGATTTTTAAAAGTAGAAGTTCAAATTGTTTGGGTACAGACCTGGATAGTAGGACAGAACTCTGCAGGCTATCTTTGCAGTAGATTGCAACACCGCCCCCTTTGGCAGTGTCAACATAGATTGTATTCTTTCTAAATGTCAAAATAAATGTTTCTATACCCCCATATCACATACTCACAAACTGAAAACATAACGTGTGAAAAATGTATTGGTTAGACTGGTCTCAAATACCACTTTTCATTTGCTATCCCTTGTAGCTTTAGAATCGCCCACAAAGTTTGGTTCCTGTTTCAGTCACGTATTTGGCCACATTCACGTGGGTCAAACAAAAAACACTCTAATGATTAGTTGACAAATAGTGCCTCGCATGATGCAGTTGGTGAGAAGCAACTGCAGCGACTTCATCAAAAACTGCATGACCTTTGATCAGTTCATGCAGTCGACATGTCAGGCAAGTCGTACAATTTTTATTACCATCATGCAACACGCTTTGAAAGGCGGTTCACAAAAGTGACCCATTCGAACGTGCCCACAGATAGTGTTGTGTGTGAGGGCAGGTCAGGTCAGGTTTTATTGGCAGACACTCAACAAAGTGGGCAAAAACTGTGTGAATCAATATTGTTTCCATGATGATGTTGAATGAACGTAGAAAACTAATTGGATTTCCAAGAGTCATCTACGTAAGGGAATTTTATATTTTTTGACAACTCAACCAAATGTAAATCAAAACTAGACTTTGAACTGACGTCTGTACCCAGTGGGTTGTAACAGGCTACATTGACAGGACCAGGTTTTGTGGGAAAGGTTTGTGAGCATATTAGTGATATTGCACAATTATAAAAAGTTTCCCTGAAACATTACTGTTAACTCTGTTCAGCTAGGATGGGAATAATTGTATTTTTGTAAATCAAATCAAACATTGTGTCACATGCTTCGTAAACAACAGATGTAGACCAACAATGCAGAGAGAAAGATAAATGTATTTTTTATAAATAGAAATAGTGACACAAGGAATAAATACAAAGTAAATAACGAATAACAATACCGAGAAAATGTAACATGTATACAGGGACTACCAGTATCGAGTCGATGTGCAGGGGTACGAGGTAATTGAGGTAGCTATGTACATACAGGTAGGGGCAAAGTTACTAGGCAACAGGATAGATAATACACAGTAGCAGCAGTGTTTCTGTGGTGTGTAAGTGTGTTGGGGTGTCAGTGTAAGTATGTCTGAGTGAGTGGGTGTGTGTGCATAGAGTCAGTGCAGAAGAGTTAGTGCAAATAATTGTTTGTGTGTGTTGGGATGTGTATGTGTGTGTTGGGGTGTTAGTGTAAGTATGTCCAGTGTGTGTATGCATAGAGTCAGTGCAAACGAGTCCAATAAAGGGTCAATGCAGGTAGTCCAGGTAGCCATTTGCTTCGCTATTTAGCAGTCTTATGGCTTGGGGGTAGAAGCTGTTCATGGTCCTGTTGGTTCGAGACTTGGTGCAGACACAATAAAGGTAGCCTAGCGGTTAGATCGTTGTGCCAGTAACCGAAAGGGTGCTGGTTCAAATACACAAGTTAATTAGTCAAAAGGTGAAACATCTGTTGATGTGCCCTTGAGCAAGGCAATTTGCTCTAGGGATGCTGTACTACTATGGCTGACCCTGTAAAACAATGCATATGACAATAAAACACTTTTTTATTTTTTTACACAATATCTTTTCATAACAACTATGCCCTAAGCCACATTGAGCGTAAGAATAGTACCTTGAACAGTCAAATGCTACATGACAGTTACATTTGTAGATATATGTCTTTGATCTTTGCTAAGAGCTGTATAATTCCCACATCAAGGTTGACAATAGTTGTCATTCAGGTTTAGCAGTGCAGGTCAGAAGTGTGTCAGTTAGGACAATGGTAACAAGCTGGAACTGCTCCATGGTCTGTTATGACTACAGTAGGTCTGTATTCTACAGTAGCGGAGAGGAGCTCGGAAACAGTCAGAGAGTTGCATCTTTGGTTGGGGCTGACTGTTACCAAATGGAGCCTATGCTAGTGGTGCTTATTGAAATGTCAAACAAGGAAATAAGTAACTGAGTTATGTGTCATTTGACTCATTTCCATTTACTATCTACATTCAAAATAAATACCTTGTAATTTCTGTACTGTAAAATAAAGTGGTACCAAAATAATAATTGAAAAACATCACATTTTGGGGACAGTTCCATTACCAACAAAACCTCTACCGACAATCCAAGGCCTATGTCAAGGCCTACGTCCTTTAGAATGACTGTTCACACTTTTTTGTGAAAACTAAAAATGGCAATGCTGTAGTGACACACTGTAACCAGCAGAGGGTGGCAATTGCCACTAAATAGAAAGAAAAGAGGAAGGGGTGAAAGGGGTGAAACGTTAAATCAAATATATACCAGTCAAAAGTTTGGACACACCTACACATTCAAAGGTTTTTCTTTATTTTTACTATTTTCTACATTGTAGAATAATAGTGAATACATCAAAACTATGAAATAACACATATAGAATCATGTAGTAACCAAAAAAGGGTTAAACAAATTCAAATAGATTTGATATTCTTCAAAGTAGCCACCCGTTGCCTTGATGACAGCTTTGAACACTCTTGGCTGGTTTTCCTTCACTCTGCAGTCCAACTCATCCCAAATACCTTGTTTTTTCCCACCCCCTTTTCGTGGTATCCAATTGGTAGTAGTTAAAGTCTCGTCTCATCGCTGCAACTACGGACTCGGGAGAGGCGAAGGTCGAGAGCCATGCATCCTCCGAAACACAACCCAACCAAGCCAGAAGCCAGCCACACCAATGTGTTGGAGGAAACACCAACGATCAGATCTGGCGATCTGGTCAGCATGCACTGCGCCCGGCCCGACACAGGAGTAGCTAGTGCGCGATGAGACAAGGATATCGCTGCCGGACAAACCCTCCCCAACCCGGACGATTCAGGGCCAATTGTGTGCCGCCCCATGGGCCTCCCGGTCACGGCCGGCTACCAGAATCTCTGGTGGCACAGCTAGCACTGCGATGCAGTGTCTTAGACACCCGGGAGTCCATACGGGAGGCCATCCCAAACTATCTCAATTGGGTGGAGGTTGGATGATTTTGGAGGCCAGGTCATCTGGTGCAGCACTCCATCACTCTCCTTCTTGGTTATATAGTCCTTACACAGCCTGAAGGTGTGTTGGGTCATTGGCCTGTTGAAAAACAAATGATAGTCCCACTAAGCCCAAACCAGATGGGATGGCGTATCGCTGCAGAATGCTGTTGTAGCCAAGCTGGTTAAGCGTGCCATGAATTCTTAATAAATCACAGTGTCACCAGCAAAACACCCCCACACCATCACACCTCCTCCTCCATGCTTCACTGTGTGAACCACACATGCGGAGATAATCCACTCATCTACTCTGCATCTCACAAAGACACAGTGGTTGGAACCAAAAATCTTAAATTTGGACTCATCAGACCAAAGGACAGATTTCCACTGGTCTAATGTCCATTGCTTGTGTTTCTTGGCCCAAGCAAGTAACTTGTACTTATTGGTGTCCTTTAGTGGTTTCTTTGTAGCAATTCGACCATGAAGGCCTGGATTTCCGGATTGACTGACCTTCATGTCTTAAAGTAATAATGTACTGTTTTCTGTGCTTATTTGAGCTGTTCTTGCCTTGTCTTTTACCAAATAGGGTTATCTTCTTTATACCATCCCTACCTTGTCACAACACAACTGATTGGCTCAAACACATTAAGACGTAAAGAAAATCCACAAATTAATTTTTAACAAGGCACACCTGTTAGTTGAAATACATTACAAGGTGACTACCTCATGAAGCTGGTTGAGAAAATGCCAAGTGTTATTTCATCGTTTTGATGTCTTCTCTATTATTCTACAATAAGTACAAAAAGTAAAAATAAAGAAAAACCCTGGATTGAGTAGGTGTGTCCAAACTTTTGACTGGTACTGTACTTCATATTGATTTTGTTGTGTTGATTGTTGTAATTTCCTCATAGTTTACATGATTTTATCTGACCACACAAGACAGTGTAGCTGAGAGTTACAGTTAATCATTACTTAAATAATAATGTGATAAGATCATAAAATAATGTGGTTGACTGACTGTATTGCACAGGTGATATTAATCACTCTCTCTGTATATCTGTGGTAATAATAAAATACCCCCTGTATGTGTGTGTGTGTGTCTCCACCCCTACATTTTTCTTCTCAACTCTCAATTGCATTCTCTCTTCTCCTTTCCCTCCACTATGACAGTCCTATTGTCACAGAACTATAAAGGGCAGGCGTATGGCCTACTAAACGTCTCCTACACACATTACAATGGGGACGTTCAACAAAAAGAGCTGTTAAAAAAAGCGACGTTCTTCGCAAACGACCCACCACTAGTATATTATTATGCACCTCGTAGGTGTATGCGACGGACAAAGGTGGAGGGTTGCTCAAAGTCCTGCCTATATTTTTCTGCAAACAGAATCCGTAGTACTCCACCGCTGTGTAAATGATTAAAAAAACATCAACTTTCGATATAGCGGATGACTTGACAGGAAAGAGGGAATAGGCTTGTGTTTACAAGAAGTCAGAGCTCAATGAGTGTATTGTACTCTGTAATTACATCTGCAACCTTGTACATGTGACTATTTAACTCTAAACGCTATAGGCTACTCTAAAGGACTGTATTTGGGCAGGTGTGTTACCTGTACGTGCAACCGCGTAAGGGACAAGGTTGTATTCCCTTCCTTGGTTTACTACTTCTTCCGGCACAGCTCACACAGATAGGTTGATCAAATTCTATGCAAATTAGATGTATCCAGCAGATGGGAAATATTGGTGATTAAAAACTTCACTCGCCGCATGTTGTCGCGCTTGTCTGTTCTAATGTAGGACATTTGCCAGCCTGCATTTAAACCTGCTTGCTGTCAGCCAAATAAGCGCTTTTCCTTCAGTGACAATAGTGCGGGGAGTCCACCTAAACAGGATCACAGGGAGTGAGCAGCTTCCTGGTCATAAAGAAGTGCGTCTTGCTTCAATTTCAGTGATTGCCTACGCACCGCAGTCACCACCAGAGCGGGGTTATTGACGCAGTGTGGAGTCTCCCGGCAGCATTGCCAACTCGGCTGCACTACAGACGCATCCATGAGCGAAACCGCGATGGCCGTGGTACAGCTCGATACCGAGGACCATCAATCGGAGAACGGCTTTGTGTCCCCCGAAATCGAGTCGCCGGGATTGCTCACACGCATTGACAGTTGTGTCTTGCCTTTTCTTGGGGGATTTGGGAAATACCAGAGACAGCTAATCGTGCTGACATGGATTCCGGCGTTATTCATTGGATTCAGCCAGTACTCTGATGAATTCCTTCTTGCCCAACCGAACAACACATGTGTTCCGCCTATGGCAAACACGACCAATTTGAGTAGAAGTCCTTTATTTCATGGGGCAAATAATAGTGTTCCGCGAACAGCGGCGTACGTTTATACCAATGGCACCCACAATGATACGGCTAGGCATCTGCAACATTGTATGTGCAAAGAGTGGACGTTTGAGCTGCATACCGGACTCATTCAGAATGTGGTTACCAAGGTAAGTTTCGTGGCCTGACATTGAGCAATTAATTAGGACTGCATTTCCATAGTTTACATTATGTCATATACATTCCTCCCTCTTTTCAGACGAGGTGCATTGGGTCAATTGATTTATAATAGGCTATTAGCATATTGTGGCGGGTTACCCACAGCCACGAGTAAAGGCTGTTACCAGAGGGCTTTGTCGTTTTCACATAGGTTAATAGTCGTACAATAAAACAATTCCATGTATTGTGGTCTCATATGTTTTGATTACAGACCAGCACCTGGTTTAACCGTCACACCTTCATATGAGTCAAAACATATGGCTGGTTCATGCATTGCAGCCTCCAATATCCTACTGGCGCAACAAGCCCAGGAATGGATCATAAAATGAGCTGCTGCACTGAGTACATTAATAACCTGTTCGTGGGGCTAAGAATAATAATGGTCAATAACTGGCAGTTCTGTGATCTTAATTTTAACATGCCAACAGTATTCTTAAACGAGGGATGACATTACTCTTCCGAGCAGCTGACGAGGTGTGAGCTAGAGTGGAGAGATCTCTGACCACGGCGGAATGTGCCTGTGGCCATAAAGACCCAGACCAAAGTGATACTCGAGTTTTGATTTAGAGCAAAGGGCATGTACTGTCATGCTCATTAGTGCTCCTCCGCGCGCGCCTCCCGAGAATAATGACTTCCCTGTTTTGCTATTGCCACCTGCCATATATTTAACTTAACACGCCAACACTAGTCTGCCTTTCTTTCTGAATTTATATCTGAAAAGTATACACGACTACTGTATCAAGGACTGTAGTCATCAGGTAATGGGATTTTTGCCCCTTTTCCATTGCATTTTTAGTTGTTGATAGTTCAGATTAGGGCTGTGAGATATGGCCCAAATATTATCTCATGGTATTTTTAAAAACATTGAACGGTATGACGGTATTTTTCGTTTTTGAATAATGAAAGTTCTACATTTGCTTTGAGTCGTTAGTGATCCTAGGGTGGCAACAAATACATTCTAAGTGATTTCAATTAGTCTTTCTCCAGTCTGATTGTTTTATACTGTTCAATTCAACTTCAACAAAACAAATGTCCGCACTTTTATCATTTCTGAAGTTCCTGCACCCAATTGTCATACTTGAGTAAAGATAAGCTATAGAAAATGACTCACGTGAAAGTGAGTCACCCAGTAAAATACTACTTGAGTAAGTCTAAAATTATTTTGTTTAAAATATACTTATATCAAAAGTAAATGTAATTTATACAATGTACTTAAGTATCAAAAGTGAAACTATAAATAATTCCTTATATTTAGCAAACCAGATGTCATAATTTTAAATTTTACATACGGATAGCCAGGGGCACATTACACCACTCAGACACAATTTACAAACAAAGCATTTGTGTTTAGTGAGTCCTCCAGATCAGAGGCAGTAGATGTCAAGAGAACATCCCTGGTCAAGGGTGTGAAATTTAGCCATTTTTCTGTGCTGCTAAGCATTCCAAATTTAATGAGTACTTTTTTTTTAATGAGGTACCAGGGAAAAAGTATGGAGTAAAAAGTACAATATTTTCTTCTGGAATGTAGAAAAGTATTAATTGTAAAAAATAGTGAAGTAAAAATAAAATGACTTAAGTTAAAATACTTTCAAGTACTAAAGTGCTTTACATCACTGCCACGTAGAGCTGCATGATATGGGCAAATAATCTCACACTTATTTTTAACCAAATGTTGCAATTGCGAATTAGAGAAAAAACTGTTGGAATCGTGGAAATATAATGACTATTCTATAGTTAGAATATAATAGTGGGCACTTTTGAATACAGTTTTAGATGACAACTAATTAAAATGCCAGGGAGGAGATGTGACAGGGTAGGAACTAAAGTGTTGAAAAGTGTTTCCTAGGGGACTCAGGAAGCTTTAGCTGCATTGCATATTTTCTCTTAGCTTCATGTAGCTAACGTTTTCTTGCTTTGCATATTCCTCTTTGATTTAGAAGATACTTTTGCACAAACAGCATGCTGATTTAGGGCTACACTATCGCTGGTATTATCAGGCTGTATTAGCTAGCTACGTTTGCTCTTACTCATTACATGTATTAGCTAGCTAGCTATTAGCATATCACAAGATTTAGGGCAACTTGCTAAGAAAAGACAAACTAGCTGTTTGCTGATGTAAGAAACAAACTAATACTGTCATTATAGAATGCTAGTGGATTTATATTAAGCAAAGTGAAAACAACATTGTTATCAACATTGTTGCATGTGCTGCATTGACCATGCAGACTGAACGAACGCAAGTCTCGTGGTTGAGGAACATCAAATGCGCTCCTTGAATGACAGGGGGCGTGGCTAGGTCTGTGTGGAAAGTGCTGCTGAGAGAGATGACTCAAGTAGCGAAGTAAGCTATTAAAAAATGACATTACACATGGCGTATCACATTTAACAAACCAAACATTCTAATACCGGTGGAGAAGTTAAAGTAAAAACCCAAACCGGGCCCTGCATCAATAACAGTATGTCAGAAAATATGGTATATTGCTTAGTTCAGTTGCTGTTGTAGTTCAATTCCTCTTCCTCTGGTGTTTATCGATCCGCACAGGCCTAGATCTAGGCCTCCAGCACCGAAACTCTCATCCGGAACTTCCTGTTTAGCCTATTGCAACACTCTCCTCACTCCTCACTGGTATCCCCACCAAACGACTTCAACTGAAATCTGCTGCCAGAATCCTCACCTGCATCAGGCCAACCGAACACATCACACCAATCCTAATCAATCTACACTGGGCTCCCTGTGCAATCCCGTATTAACTTTAAGACACTCCTCACCTACAAAGCTGTCCACAACCTGGCACCCACCTCCCAGTCTATGCCTCCCACTACCTCTGCTCCTCCTCTGCTGGTCTCCTCTCCAACATGGGTGCTCAGCCTTTCAGCTGCAAGGCACCCAGGTCCTGGGAATGCACTCCCCCACACACACAACATGCAGAGAGACAGTCATCTCATTCAACATCCTCCTAAGAACACACCTCTTCAAGGATTTCGATAACATTAAGCCTATAGCAGGGGTAGGCAACCCTGTTCATGAAGTGCCGTAGACTGCGTGAATTTGTTCCAACTAGTCTCCACACCTGACCAACTGAGCTAAGGGTTGCCTACCCCTGGCCTATAGTTTAGGATTGATTCTGCCCCCCCCCCCTTCTGTGTCTTTTCTGTATACCTATGTGTACCCACACCCTTACCCTAAACCCAGTCTGTAACTTATTCCCAACCCAACCCCCTAAACCCTTACCCTCTAGTCTAAACTGTATCCTCTACCCAACCCCTCTTTTATCGGTCCTGTTTTGTCTGGTCCATTCATTTAAAATTGCACTTTGATGCACTTGATTTGATCTTATGTACCAACTGCACTTGATTTGATGTAGCCCTACCTTTTAATATAATATGTTACTGAGTGCCCTGGAAGGTGTCCACCAAATAAAATGTATTTATTTATTATTATTATTATTATATACTAGGCTTAGATATACTTTTTTTTTTTAAAGTGACACAAAACAGGATTTTGCACTTTCAAAATAGACCTCACAAGGCCTACTATTTCACAAAAGGGTGTCTTTCTGTGAGAAGATATTGAGAAATCATATGGCATTCTTCTCATGGACCCCTAGCGGTATAAAAGTACATCCATAGCAGAGATGCCATTTCTGGAGGGCTGCACATCAGCAACAAAACTACGACTGTAGGCCAATGTTGTACACCCACAAATTGTTTGCTGGGCTTTGTCATTACACTTTGTCCCAGTGAGTCCTTTCTTATGTGTAGTAAGTTCTACATAGATAAACTAAACATCCTCTGGACTGAGTTAATGATTTTATATTTTTATCAAAAAGGTTGAAAACTGAAATTTAAGGTCACGTATTACTACATTTTAAATGCTATGTCCTGTGTCCCTGTCATTAGTGTTTTATGTGAGTCAAAGGTGTGTGTTTACACCTGTCGAAAGCAAACTTTTTTTTTAAGTAGCCTAGTATCTCCATCTCTGTGGGGCAGGGAAGGAAGGGGCAGTAGAGTTTGTTAGGTTTCTGTTGAAGGTACACATTCGTAATCAAACACTGTACTTCAAATACACCAGTTTACCCACAGATGCGTCATCCAGTCCAGTGTTTCTCAACTCAAGTCCATAAGTACACATTTTTGTTGTTGCCCCGGGGACAAACAGTCCTAATTCAACTCATTACATGCTTAATGATTAGTTCACATGTTGAATCATGTGTGCTTGTTGATGCTTACAAAAAATATATACTGTTGGTACTTGAGGACTGGAGTTGGGAAACACTGTAGTCTGGTCTATATTGACCTAGACCTGACATTTTGCCACAAAGGCGTAAGAGGACCAGCTTGATAAAGAGGCTGGTTTTGAAGCCTCAGTACTATACAGTCACTGTTGCAGTGACCGTATTACCGGCGGCCACGAGTCACAAAGGCAGTCAAATTCCACATGACTGTTTAGTCACGGTAATAAGACTTCTCCAAGCTCTGTTGCTGCTGCTGGTAATTAGTAGCTTACCAAACTTGCCTTGTACTCGGCACTCTATTGTTCCTCTAATCACTCTGACATCAATGCAATTGTATTTGAAACTCTAATTCAAACACTTCATGAGAGCCCATGAACTCATGTTGTGCAACATTTCTATAGGCTATGCAATTGCGGGAGGAAACAGAGTTGATGGCCACTATTAAAAAGAGGATCCCATCAGCTTTCTATAGGCTTACTATATTTCTCAACTTTCCTAATATTAAGCACATTGCTTATATTTACAACAGGAGTATAGCCTACCTGGCTGGCATGAAAATGAACCATGGGGAAAAGCGTCCTGCATTCGCTATTTAAGTGCATAGATGACATGTATTTTTTCCCCTGCCCATTTCGATACAGGTGCATGATAATGCTCCATTCTACATCTAAACAAATGGCACACATATATATATTATTTAGTCGTAAAGACCAGATTAAATCAAGAATAGTCTGATCGGTGCCAACATTAGCCTTTCAATTGTGAGTTCTATATTATCACTTGAATGATAAGAAACAATGCGTTTTTATTGTAATTTTTTAAAATCCGAGTCGCACACCTCATGTTGCCTAGCCCATAGGCCTATGTGTTTTAATAAGGTTTGTATAACTAAATTGGCAAAATGAATTCTTAATGAAGCATAATAATCTGCTTTACAAGGGGTGTAGAGTCTAACTGACATATATAAGCAGAGTGTGAGTTTCAAGTTTGAGGAAGATCATTTTCACCATAAATGCACCTTTTATAATAAAATCTGTACATTTATAATTGCATTTCCGGTCGCTTTTGATAATGGAGTTTTCAACTAATGGAACATTCGAACGTAAAGCCTATCAACATGTGCGCATTGCTGCGTTTTTATTATTTTAGTGTAAGAGCTGTTTGAAAAGACTGCCTGGTTTGGTGGGATGGAGTTTTGGCCTGCATGTCGATGTCATCAGAAGGTAAATGAGTTAATAGACCATTTAAGAAACCACCTGCCAATAAATAACAGCTAGTTTTCAGTTTTCCGCTCGCCACTCAGAGTTCTTGTTTGGGAAATTGCTCTTTGCAAACATGTTTTGAAAACAATCACAGTAAGGTACTTAATTGTTGCCCATAAATAATTTGATAGAGATACAAATGTCTGCATTGGACTTTTGACATTTAAAAAAACAAAACAATATCTAACAATGTTGCATCATTCCACCTCCTCTCTTGGACTAAGTAGTATAGCTACTGATATTTGTGTTGGTGTTCCTGTTGACACTGGCACCAGGGCAAGGCAGTTCTTGACACGGCCGAGCAGTTGGTGACAAAAACTAGGTGTCCCTTTTCCTAAGCAAGCATTCCACAAACCAACAAGGTCGTCCCCAGAAGGAATTGATTCTCAGGCTAATTGACCAATCCAATCCCACTTAAAGGACCTCCATTATAAGCCCACTCCCTTTCCCTAGACTCCTGGTCTGACATGCGATAACCAGGAAGTGACACACACGATGACATAAAGTGATGACACCGCAGTCCTTGGTGTGTTTTAGATTACGTAGGAATAACGGCACATGATTCCGTCTGAAAATTCTGTGTCTCCGTATCCTTCAGGGGTGGATCAGAGTGCCGACACCATGTCGTTTTCCTGTCACAATGTACCGGAACACACCGAAAACGTCTCATCTCAGACTTAACTCTTTCTAAAAGAAATCAAAGGAATTACTTTGGCAAAGTCTCTTGGAGTAGGCCTCGGCATAGCAATACAGTAAGAGGATATCTCCTTGAATAGTTATAGTACATCATAGTAATAATGTAATGAGAGTTTGGCTATATCGTCTTTTAAATATTAATAGTAGAGCAACAGAATGGATTTCCACGGTAACGTCTCCTTGAATAGTCATGGCATAGTAACTGTGCTCCTCAGTGCAACTCTCCCCCCCATTGCTTTGTTCAGAGAAGGATTTGATAACGCTAGGCTCAGAGGAGGAGCGGATAGGGGCTGATGGGGGATCCAGACTGGCTGGTGTGGATGTGGAGGCCCATCCTAATTGAGACCTTGGGCTCCTCGGGGACTCGGTTAATTGGACTGAGCTGAATAAAATAAAACGAGCCTGGGTCATTACAGCGAGACAGAGGGTCTCCCACTCTCCCTGCTTAATCTCATACCGCTCATATATTCTACCTTACATTTAGATGGCAGCAGCATCACACAGCCAGTTTTATGGCTCTACTCCTATCATCACATTCTATCTAGACCAGTGGTCGCCCACCCGTCAATCACGATAGACTGGTCGATCTTCAAGACATTCCAAGTTGATCACCAGACATGCGCTCCGCCTACCGGGAGGGCCCGGGAGATCTGTGCGTCTACTGCACTGGTCAATTGGATAGCTCAAATCACAGGTTCCTACAGAGCTTCCACGTCCGTGGCCACAGCAAAGTTTGTGATGGGCTACTAGCCTACGTAAGATTTAATACATTTTAAAATCATGACCAGAGAGAGACTGTCAAAGTATACAGCAAAGAGCTGCTGTTTTTATGAGTTCATGTTTTAAGTTTTTATTCAGCACTGTATACACTGTTTTCATTCAACACTCTTACAAAACATAAAAGCTGCAATAAATAAGTAGCCAAGTGTATCGATAGCCCTCTGTTTTTATTATTATTTATTATCACCTCGTCAAGTGTATTTTAATATCGAACCAGCTAGCTAGCTAATGATAGCTAGCCATGCATTCAGTAGCTAGCTAGCTAGCTTACCTAACAGATATGCAATAAAAATATGCTCTTACTCAGAGCTGCATCAATTTCTTTAAAGTACGGGCAGTACTGGGGGTTTGAGCAAATTGTTGTTGTTGTGCTTAATGCTCTGTCGATAGTTTATTTGTTCACAGTACTTCGCTGCGTCGCCAAATGTTTACTTGACGGCTGGACATTCCTCACACACCTGCTTAAATATTTATTCCCAAACTTTTTATGGTTGTGAATCATTTCCTCGAAATGGCGCTGGAAGCGCAGCTCCCCCAACACAGATTTGAGGCATAATGTCTCCTCTCTTGCCCAGTGCCTGGTTTTCTTCGACTTGGGTGCCATATTTTAAATTGCTGCTGCGGTTTCCACGTGTGTTGTTGTGGTAGGCGGAAGTAGTGTGTGACAAGTACATCTGGGAACAGACCAAATATATTATCAAACTCCCTCAGTGATATTTTTTTATTTGGGGGGGAGAAGCCTTATCCCATGCGGATCGTTCATTAAAATCACTGATGTGCAATAGTAAAACACACATTACCCACATCCTGTAATATTAAATCCGACCGAATAGGGTTCAAGACAACTGGGAACGCTTGGGGGAAAAAAACTGGATCCAACTTCCAAGTCAAACTCTTTCTAGAGCTCCGTCTTTCTAACATGAAGATCACTGACCTCATGATTTGACTTCACATTTTTTGGGGGGTGGGGGAGAGTTCCTAGTTGTCTTGAAAGCACCATGACCATCAGAAGCAGTTAACATCAGTCCAGTAAAATAAAAATAAAAGCTAGGTATTTCAATTCATCCTCTGCAGTTCCTTGCAAATGCTACACTAACTGATTTATTTTGTTATCAAAGCATGAGCATTTAAATATAATATGGTCTGAGAATAACACTATTGGCAGGCCAGGCATATAGCCAATATACTGTGATCGTGAATTAAGCCTACTGCCCAAACCACATTTCTACAGAACTGTTGTATTAAGTTCATGTTTTTTAAGTCATGTAAAAAATCAAATCTGAGGGTTAGACCTCGGCTTGCTTTTTGACTGTGAAAGTGATCTTGACTTAGAAAATGTTGGTGGCCACTGATCTAGACTATACTGACTAAAAACCCCAGTGTGGTCAAGGAATGTTGTGGTTGTCCATATTAATTGCAGAGTTAGTGGTTGGAGAAGGCAGAGAAGGGGGAACAGCACTTCTTAAAATGTAGCTGTAGAAGTATCTAGGTGGGACTGTTGTATAGTAATTTCTCTAGCATAAGCCACCTCCAACATCGTTTTAGAGAATTTGGCAGTACGTCCAACCGGCCTCACATCCGCAGACCACGTGTTTGGCGGCGTGTGGGCGAGTGATTTGCTGATGTAAACAGAGTGCCCCATGTTGACTGTGGGGTTATGGTATGGATAGGCATTAGCCACAGACAAACGTAATTTTGTTTGATCAGTGGCAATTTGAATGCACAGAGATACTGTGATGAGATCCTGAGGCCCATTGAGCATGTTTGTGATGCTCTGTATGTCAGCCTGTTCCATTTCCCGCCAATATCTGAGGCAATTGGTGATCACACCAGATACTGACTGGGTTTCTGATCCACGCCCCTACCTTTAAAAAATACATTTAAAAAAAGGTATTTGTGACCAACAGAGGCATAGCTGTATTCCAAGATGTGAAATCCATTGATTATGGCCTAATGAATTTATTTAAGTTGACTGATTTCCTTATATGAACTGTAACTCAGTAAAATCTTTGAAATAGTTGTTTCGTTTTTATATTTCTGTAGTATAACAGCATGCAGTAATTCCTCAAATTTAAATAAGAAATGTTAGAATATACAGCTCCCCAAGCTTGCACCCCTATTCTCTCATACACGTTATGTGTATATGTCCAAGCAGATATCTTTTTCGTTTTTTACAAAAGTCTTTATTCTTTACCTGTAGAAAAAGATGAACTGTATGTTATGACACCTCACTTACTTTCATACAAGTACGGCGAGATAAGGTTTGCACCCAATTCCACTGTAGTGACAGAGTAGCAGGACTGGATAATGGCCCCCACAATGCCATGTGAGTGAATACAAGAACCCTTAGCCTTTAAGAATCTCTATCTTCCATATACTGGCCTGCCCTGTCTTATCCACAGACCCAGGATCAGGGTGGAACAGCAGGAGACCGACACATCTGTTTTGGATAGACGCAAACACACACGTCAGGTGGGAGGAAAAGAGGCCTGCCTGTGGCACTGAAAGATAAAGCTTTGTACAGGCGTTGTATGTTTGTATGTGCTGGCAGGAGTTAGATTCTGATAAGAGGTGTGTTTTTGAGCAGAGAGGCAGTAAACATGCAACTAAATATGTGACCCGTCTCAGCCTTTGGCCCTGGTCACAGTGGTTTTAGGATTAATTGATGTCATGTCATCAGAGGGAAGTAGCTCCTTTCTCTCAAGCCCTCTCTCTGCAGGATGACAAACAGTAAGATGTATATTTAAAAAAAACATTGATTTATATGGTTCTTCAGTTCTGGTAATATAGCTGATTAGACTGGAGCACTTTGTGTAAGAGACAGAGAGAAGGAGCTATGAGAGTCAGGCAGTACAGTAATCGTTCACTGCATGCCGACACACTACAAGGACAAAAGCCTCTCGTTTCATCCACTATCCGCCCAATAATGTTGTCTAGTCTCTCTCTACATAGTACATGGTGACTCATACCCAGTATGCTATTACCTTAGTGTACACACACCCAAACTGAAGAATGTCTTGTGAACCTTGATGTGTTTGACTATGTCTTGTGTATACACTTTCAGGATATGGTAAGAATGTCTCGAGTGTCGTCATGCTTCCTGCAGAACTCGAAGACAAGTCTTTTTGTTTTAGTTTGATCTGATCAAGTCTCTCTCTCTCTCTCAGAAAGTGGTCTGACGGACACTGGTACCATTTTTCACTGTGTGCTCTGTCATGGAAACACACACACACACACAGCAGGCCTTCATAAGGAGATTGTGGTGTGGTAGAAGACTGTTGTCCCTTTGCTGTCACTGTTCTCCAAGGCTAAAACCATTCATTTCAGTAGAGGAATAATGGTACTTTTCTTCAGACTGTTAATTTATTTGTGCCCCCGAGAGAAAATGTGCCCCGTTTATTTCCATGAATGTTAACAGTAGAGACTTGACCTGAGTTGGTTTTTGAATGGATGTCACCATTGTCTGCTCAGCATGTAAATTGTATGTCCCAGACAGTCCCGTTGAACATTTCTGTCATTTGTTTAACCTTTGTAACTTGAGAATTGATTCTGGTATGATATTTATCTGGGATATTATCTCAAAATCTTCACATAATAGCTCTAGAATATGGCATTTCTAACCTAGGGGATTTCTCAATGAGTTGCATATTAATTATCAAAATGATCTCACTGATGGTACAGTTGTGGGTTTATATTTTTGGATACTCTTTCTATGACAGATGTATCGGTAATGGAAGGTCTTTGACGTCTCTGTCACTCACACCTCCACCTACTCTCCTATATTCCCTGATCCCAGAGATGAAAGAATCCTTCTAAACATATACTGTTAATTAGGAAAGAACTGATAACCAAGGTGAGTCTGTTGCTAGGTGGTAACTATGCATCAGTCTCTCTACTCCACTCTCCCTCTCTTCAGTCCCTGTCAGGCATATAATTTCTCGCTCTTTTTCCCTTAATATAGTTCCTTATTCTCATTCTCATTCTTTCTCTTTCCAATCCTCATTCACTTTCAAGCATTTGATTACCTCCCCCACCTACCTCTTTCTACTCCCTTCCGCTCTTTAGTTAGACATGTACTGTACATGTAGCTGTAGTTGGTGCATAGCGTCCTTGTCAGGGCCAGTCCGAATCACTGATGCAGAGTGACCATTGGGGTTAAACGAATCAGAATCACTGATGCAGGGTGACCGCTGGGGTTAAACGAATCAGAATCACTGATGCAGGGTGACCGCTGGGGTTAAACGACAGACACAGCAGCGGGGTTTATACAGGGAGGCTCCTGTCCCCCTCTGTCTCGTCCCAGAACTGGGGCTGTCACTCGGGGCCAGTGTTCAGGGCCTGCTGCCACACACAGACCCAGAGCACAAATAGGACTTTTGTCCTTCCACTTGCCTGTCAAACTAATGGATTAGTAAGGCATTGCCTTCTAACACAGAGCCTTCAATTCAGCTCTCTGCAATGACCCTTACAATAGTGTGTGAGTGAATGAGTGCACGAAAGGAAGCATGGTTAGGCTTTTTATCATGGTTAACATTTTAAGATTCGCTTTAAGACATACTGTTCCTCTAACTAAGATGTGGTCAAGCTTCTTGCCCGGTCATCTCTTTCTTTGCTGATTTAATGGTTAAGGTTACTTTCAACCTTGCAGTCGTCAACTGCTTTGAACCGCATGAATCGGTCATGCTTAGTCAGTCACCTCGACCGCGTGGTCTGGTTGGTCCCCTATTCTGCACAGTCATGAGTTCTCCATATCCCATGGTCTTCTTCACAGTCCCAGCGCTGAAGCGCAAACACACACGCCACACTTTCAACACGCTAGTTTGACACAGACCAAGACAGAGCAGACTTCCTTGGCTTTTTTTTTTAATGTGGTATTGCGCAACATTGAGTAACTTGTTTGCCTCCCGTCTTGGTCTTGATCCATAGTGACATCGATACTGAAGGTATGAATGACATGGCATACATGTGTCTCATGATCACTACATGGTGGCAATGAGTAATCCTCCAGAAGTTTCCACTCTGAACACAACAGGTTATAAGAGGTTATAAACCCTGATCGCCTAAAGACATTGAGTTTCAAAGGAGAAGTGCAAACCCAGTCCCCACTTCATATCCATTGTTATATTCCTTCCTCATATTTGTATGCACAGAGGGGGCTCCAGACCAGAGTACCAGGAACCTAGTAACCATCCCCAATAGACTGCTTCTCAGTTCAGTCACAGCTGCATTGGACTCAAATTGTTGGGTGATAGTGGAGTGGATAAGTCACAGATTTGGGGTGAAATTATCATCAGTTTTCTCAAAAGTGAGTTTATTCATCTACTTTATGTACTGTGCACATACAGCACTTGTACAGGAACTGTGACCCCGTATACGATTAGTTGTACATTGTCTAATAAATCTATCTACTTAATTAATGTTGTGTGAGATTTGTTCAAAGTTGATTTGTTCTGTTCATATATGTATGCAACTACTATATCTATAAATAAATCAAATGCAAATCATCTAGAGTGGCAGAGTATGCTTTGCATTCTGGGAATCCCACTGTTGCTGGGGTAGTGGACTACAGTACACAGCCGGAGGGAGAGTACACAGACAGAGTGTATATGTAATTATAGCCTACGCACAGAGGGAGATCTAGGCGCTGGAAGAGGAAACGCTGCATTATAGGCTATAGTACATTTACATGGCTGAACCATTTTTAATGGAGGCTGTAAAACAATGTTTCTGTGTTTTGCTGAGTCTCTCTGGTAAAGGCAGTGTTGGCAAAGTGGGAGTTTGGTTAGGGGAAACTGGATTGGGAACAGGGGTTTTGTTGCCCGTTTCAAAGCCCTATAGCAAGGTAGCTAATGCGTTTGGTCCCCATACTGTCTGACAAATAATGTATGTGCTTCATTTTAGTTATTGTATGTATTGAGTAACACACTCTGTGCAGAAAATCCTCCTTCTAGTAATAGTCGGGGCTTGTTTATTCTTTTGAGGTGCAATGCCTGCTAGAGGGGGGGGAATGGGCTGCCCACTGCTCTTACACCATAACTGAAGAGTGCATACTTGACTGCAAACTCTGGACACTTCTCCTAACATGGTGGGGTGCTAGTGTGTCAATGCGAAAAAATTACAATTATACTTTTACTTCCTCTACTTCCACCATTATCAACACTAGTACTAACAATTCAATGCTGTCTGTGTGTGTGTTTGTGGCAATAAATGAGTGACTTGAGTGTCTCCTGCTGCATCATTGTCCCTGTGATCGGGGACCCGGGGCGATTGTCTCTAGTTTAAACCTGCACCTTTCTGAGTTCACCGACCAACAGGTGGCACACTTCTTTTTTTTTTCCATGGTCATTCGAGACGGATTAGAGCCGATTAACCCTGACTGCCTTGCTGAGGCTCAAAGGCAACACCACCACTTCAGGTGACTGCCACTCCAGGAGCTCTGCTTCTCATCTGATGCTTCTCATCAGTGCTGATTACTCGCACCTCAATACCCCAGTCCAGCTTGTTCGATCATGTATTGCAGGCAGTCCTGTAGCTGTTAAGACTACAAAGTTGGGCTGGTTGGTCTAGGGACTCACGGGTCTGCCTTCGCGTGTCTGCTCACCGGCATCCTGATTCGAGCCGGATTAGAGACAATTAACCTGGAGAAATGACCAGTAGGGGCTAGTCACCGTCCTCTCAGCTCCCCAGCCAACTCTTGGTCTTGGATCAGGGCGGTCCTGACCAGAGTTATGCTCTGGATAAGAGCGTCTGCTAAATGACTTAAATGTAAATGTAAATGTTATGCAAGCACACACCGGCGAGAAGAGGATGGCGGGAATGACAGCGGCCTGCTCAGGAGGCTCACCTACCCGGAGAGATCTTTTGACGTGCTCATTGAAGCTTTCGACCGGCCCAATCCTTAGTCACAGGCCTCAGGCGTCCAAGGTCTCCTGGAGACGCTGGAGATGGAGAAGCTTACTCTTACCACACGGATGCAGCCGCTGTGGCTTCCACGTACCCACCTCAGCAGCTAGTACAGCCCCTGAGCCAGCAGCTGCACCAGCAGAGATGACCAGGACAAGCCCCGAGCCAGTAGCTGTATCTAGGTACTACCGCCTACACGTACCCACCTCCGCATCCAGTGTTACCCACCTGACCAGCCTCGGCCAAGGTTGCCACAGTACCTGCCACGGATCGGCGCCTTCTTGCACCTAGAGACACTGTCGCTCCCTGATTTCAACAAAGATGACAGGAGTTTGCTCTCTTCAAGATGGCCCTCAAACCTGTTGCTCCCCGATGAGGACGCATTGGTCAAGTTTCACCACTTTCTCGACCACCTCAAGCTGCCTGATCCCCGTCTCATGGCCATCTCACTCCATGACCCAGTGCCATACACCGCTGCCATGGCAGACCTTGAGCAGCAATGGGGCCAGCTACATTACCTTGCCCTGGAGATCTGTCACCATGAAGTTGCAAGACATCCGGCCAGGGGACACAAGGCTACTGTCAGTTTTATTTTCTCATCAAGACCTTAGTGAGCATGCCCTGTTCACTTTGGCCCAGGGGTAATCGAGTCCTGTGGCTCCAAAGTTGTCTTCTGGGGAAGCTCTGAATACAGGGCCAACGTCAGTCACATGCATGCATGCATTCCTGCCTGCAAGCACTTGTACCCAGCACAATGGCTGAAGATGGAAGCAGAGTGCCAGAGCAGCCAGTGCCATTAAACAATGGGACAAGCCTGCAGCCTTTGAGCAGAAACACCCCGGTGCTGCTATACTATGGGGCTTCAAAGGCACAGGAACTACCACTTACACAGCCCACAGCAGAGGCCAACGTGTATTGCCCCTGTGCAAAAGCAAGGACAACCACCTCATCAGGTGTTAGAGATTCAACTCAATGACTGTCGAGCAGAGCCTCGAGTGGCTGAAGGACAAGAGCCACTGTCGACGGTGCAGCCAAGCTCACCGTGAGGCTCTGTGTAACTTCAGGAGACTATCTGTGGTGGATAGCACCTCGTTGTACTCCATTAAGTGCACACGTAGAAGTATAGGTCCAAATATCCCGACACCTCTTCATAGCCAGCGGTTGTTCAGATGGATCAGGCAACACCACCACCTCAGGCGACTGCCACTTCAGGAGCTGAACCAAGTGACACCTCTGCTTCTTATCAGTGCTGATTACTCGCACCTCATCACCCCAGT
This sequence comes from Oncorhynchus nerka, assembly GCF_034236695.1. Lineage (NCBI taxonomy): Eukaryota > Metazoa > Chordata > Actinopteri > Salmoniformes > Salmonidae > Oncorhynchus > Oncorhynchus nerka. Next base: position 66,995,569 of record NC_088415.1, read on the forward strand.
CCAGCTTGTTCGATCATGTTTTGCAGGCAGTCATGTAGCTGTTAAGACAAAGCTGAACTTGTTGGTCCAGGGACCCACGGATCTGCTGCATCCACCAGCCGAGATTCCCCACAGCAAATGCAGCACCCCCTGCTGTGCTCACAGGGCAGCTATCCAGGCAATGGACACCAGCCTGCAATCACCCTGATCACACAGGGCGGCGCAGCGCTTCTAGAGACAATCAAATTGTATTTGTCACATGAGCCGAATACAACTGGTGTAGATCTAACTGTGAAATGCTTACTTATAATCCCTTAACCAACAGCTGTGACTGAGCCTGGGCTCAGAACTCAGTGTCTCTGGTGGCAGAGTTGGTTAGGCAGTTTTCATGTTATCCAGAGCGTTGGTGACTGTAACTGTTTAATTACGCTTTTTTTGCTGACGTTTACTGACACTGGCCATATTCAAAGGGTGTTGAGCGCTTGTAAATGATTTATTCTGCACTGTGGACACTCAAACGCGAGTGCCCCCGAATTCAGAGTAAATAGTCAGAGCGAATTTATGAAAGCACCCGATTGTCAAATGAGAAAGCAGAACAACTATACCATTTAGCTAAGCTAAGAATGATGGGAATAATCAAATCAATAAACGTTGGGTAGGTAGTGAGCCTATAGTTAATATACTGGCAAGTATGATGTTTAAGTAGCCAACTAACATTTAGGTAGCTAGCTACAACATACCAGTACATACTGCTATACTGAGACGCTGTGGTTCGTAAGGACAGTGTAGCTAACAAATTGTCAGCCAATATAACATATAAGGTAACTTATTTGAAAAGTCATTCGTTTATTACATTGCTCAACATTTTCATAACATTTGTCATAATTAGTTAAAGCAATGAATTTGTATCCGCTCTCATTGTACTTCGACTGCATATTTTCCGCCATTTTCTTAATCTGGAAACAATGTGAACCATGTCCATTTCATGAAGAATTGAATTATGGTTCTAAACTACAGAATTAGTGTCCTTTGTGTGTGTGCCTCTTATTTCTTCTTAAACTTGTCATACTAACTATATCCATACTATGACCAATAAACATACTATATACTCAATCACGTCACAGATAGTGCTGTAAGTATGAATATTTGAGCAAAGCTTATGACTTGGGTGACTGGAGTCTTTGACAATTTTTTTTGGGGGGGGGCTTCCTCTTACACCATCTAGTATAGAGGTCCTGGATGGTAGGAAACTTGGCCCCAGTGATGTTCTGGGACGTACGCACTCTGAAAAGTCGTTAGCATTGTCATGCCCTCTTCACGACTGTCTTGGTGTGTTTGGACCATTTTGACGTTTGTTGGTGATGTGGACACCAAGGAACTTGAAGCTCTCAAACCCACTCCACTACAGTCCTGTCTGTGTGTTCGGCCCTCTATTTCCTGTAGTCCACAATCTTCTTTTGTCCCTTTTGCCTTCTGGTAGACAGTCATTGTAAATAAGAATTTGTTCTTAACTGACTTGCCTAGTTAAATAAATAGTCAGGGATTGTTTATTTTGTGTTGTAAGGCCTGCTGGAGGGAGTATGGGCTGCTCTAAGAACATGCTAGGACATTTCTCCCAACTGTTGAACCAGCCCACCTGATCCCAGGCCAATGGGCGGGTTAGGCAGGGATAATTACAAAAACATAGTTCCACCCTAACAGGTCTTAGTTCTTCCAAGAGAGATGTGGATACCTTCATTCAAGTGGAGTACACTTTAGCAGAAGATTGCATACTGTACTGCAAACTCTGGACACTTCTCCTAACATGGGTGGAGTGCTAGTGCATCAAAGAAAAAAATAAAATAAATAGCTTCCACCATTATCAACAATAGTACTAACAATTCAATGCTGTGTTTGTGGCAATAAATGAGTGACTTGAGTCTCCTGCTGGGTCATTTTCCCTGTGACCGGGGACCCGAGGTGATTTGTCTGTAGTTTAAACCAGCACTTTTCTGAGTTCACCAACCATCAGGTGGTGCTTTTTTTCCACCTTGGCTGAGATAATTAATTCCAGTCTGAATATGAAATGGTTGATGTTAACGTGTTCTTTCTCCCTACGCCGTATTATGGCTGCCCTCTCTGTGTGTGTGTTTCAGATGTGTCGTTTCTGCTTTATCCGGACCCATCTGTTGTTTACATTGGATGGCCAATAGTAGCCTAACCTTCACATGTTCTTTAATCTTCCTTTACAGTGGAGTCTGGTGTGTGACTCGGCATGGAAGGTCCACATCGCTAAGTTCTCTCTGCTTGTGGGCTCCATATTCGGATACCTGGTCTTTGGGGTCCTGGCAGACTGGTGAGTTTTATTTCTAACTACTACATAATAAAGTTAATATATTTGAATAGACATTCAGTTCAGGAGTGTTCAGTGTGTTTCTTGCTGATGCACCGAAACTATAAAATACCTTAAGGGGCTGACTCGAAGTCTTCAGCTTGTATTGTTTTAAATATGGGACATCTCCCCCCCTTGTCTCTCTCCCCTCCCTCCATCCTCAGGTTTGGTCGCCACCCGGTCCTGATCATCTCGGTCCTGTTCATGCTGGTGTTCGGTCTGACCGTGGCCTTCTCGGTAAACGTTCCCATGTTCAGCACCTTGCGCTTCTTCGAGGGCTTCTGCCTGGCAGGCATCATCCTCTCCCTCTACATCCTCAGTAAGTCTTCAGTAAGTCCTGCAGGCCTAGTACACCGTGCTTTTCTCCATGCCTTTGCTATGCTGTACAGTCAATTGATTTATCTGTTTTGTGAGAATTTCAATTAGTGTTGTGGTAATGGATGTGCTGCAGTGTGGGCAGTTGTTGGTTTCCATAGCCTGGTCTTTGTGGAGTGTGTTATATTAAACAGACCCCCATGTCTTGAGTTGGCGTTGGGATTCTATATATCAACAGATGGTGTTATGACTATGAGTAGGGCCATATTACCTGACTAGGGGCTACATCCCAAATGGCACCCTATTCTCTAGGGCTCTTGTTAAAAGTGGTGTACTATGTACAGTAGGGAATAGAGTGCCATTTGGGACCCAGATTAGAGAAAACCCTAGTGACGAGGTGTAAATATGGTGTGAGGGGTGTGTTCTTTCCAACAGCTGCTGTTCGTTCTAGTTGCCTGTAAACTGTTAGGACTGTTAGGCCCCTGTATCACTGGAGAGGACTGCAAGCGTTTCAGAAGGAGCTGTGGAAACCTTTCGCCCCACAGAGCGAGACGCTGCCTATCCTATGTGGGTTATGTAGATGCTGTTGCAGCAGCTTTCATAGGTTTCCTAGCTATCGATCTGTGTTGTCACTCATCCCCATTTCCACCAGGCCTCTGCGTTGATAGCGATGACTGCAAGTATATGTACCTGTGTGGAAACCTAAGTTGTGTCTAAAATGGCACCCTATTCTCTATATAGTACCCTACTTTGAACCAGGGCTCTGTGTCAGTAGTAGCACACTATATAGGGAACAGAGTACCACTTCAGACGCAGCCCTAGCCTTTCCAATGTGGGTCATGTTTGTGGAGGGTCAGCAGAGGGTCAGAGGCTGTTGAATATGTACTAAACACAGAGGGAGGCAAAGCAGCAATAAGGTACCTGCAGCCTGTCTGGTCTATTACACGGAACACTGTCAGAGCTGTGTCAGGCTCACCCTTTTGATGGGGTCAGTTACACTAGGTTTGTTTTGGTCTGGGTTATAGTTCTAGGAAAGACGACATCACATTACTGGTAGACTGAGTGGAAAGTTATCTAAATGTTTTTTTTTTTTTAATTTAAGGTCATCCCAGCTTGACTTTGCCTGTGTTCCTGTGGAGCCAAATACCCTTGATCAAAGTGCCTTTCAGTGTAAATGTATCCTCGGATAGCATACAGCTTCTATTTTAAAGGGCGTGACCTCCTTCTGAGGAGGTATCAACTGACAGAGAATTGCTGACTTTCCACTTTTTGGAAGTCCCTCCGAAGCACTCCCAACAAGTGCAGAACAGCTTTGAAATGAGTGCAGTTTTTCTAAATCAAGCTCACTTCCTTGGTTTGTACTCTCATTACTGTTAACCAATAGACTGAGTGACAGATACTGAGATGGAAACAGAGGAGGTGGCAAGGTGATAACCTGTCCGCTCCGCTGTACTCTCTGGCCTTGCCCACTGCAGTGCTTCACTGGGACTGTGTGTACTGTACACTCCATAACAGTCAGAGAGATGAATCCTTGTGACCTTTTCTCTCCACAGTAAAGGTTTGATGAGTGATAATCTGCCCTAGAAAGCTGTTCCAGTCGGTCCTGGCGCTCATTCCCGCTGAAATGCATTTACCCAGCTAGCGAGGAGAGGGTGGGGTGGGGTGGAGGAGGAGATGATAACGTCCTGATAACTAGTCTTGTGGTTGATGTGCAGGGGGCGGAACGGAAGGGGGGCAGAGCCAGGGGGCCCCTTGTCATTCTAATTTACTCCACACCGTCTACCTTGAAAAGCCTCTCAATGTTCCCAAAATAGACGGCTGGGACCTTCTGTCAGGTTGTTTTGTGTTTGATAATTGCATTCAATGGTTGCTTGTTTACATAGCTTTCGCAAAGTCATCTCACTGTATGCTGACTAGATACTGTGTATGTATGGACACAATTAAATTAAGGCCCACCCTCTTGTCTGTCTCGCCAACTCTTTTGTCCCCCTCCACCCTCTTTTTCTCTCGCTCTCTCTCTCCAGTCTCCACCTCTCCGCCCTGTCTTTCTCTATCCTGTTTTTCCACTCATTATCAACTGCCATCCCAGTGATTGCTGAGTAAATACTGTAGAGTGTACGTACGCTCTAAGGAGTGCCACTGAATCACTCCGGCAACGGTGGTAAAAGACTATGTACGAACCTGGAGTTCAAACCGACTGCCTTTCATTCTCCAACAGTGTTGTTGAGGAACACACAGCAGAGAGGCAGAGCAAGGATATGGGGATTTTCCACAAAGGTTATGTGCTGAGAGGATTCATTATGTCGGGACTACATTGGCTGTCTACTTGTTAAAACTATCACACGGTCATCACACATTTAGAGTGATTGGTATAATTGATTTGTAGCATACCCATGGTTTGGCTGTGCTATATTTGCTTAACAGATTTGTCTAGATTATGTCTGAACTCGCCATTCAAGTTGTGCAAATGACAACCAATACAGTTTGGAATAATTACTCTATGGAATGGGTGGAGTTTTCTTTATTTTTTACCAGCTAGTCAAGTCATTTAAGTTGAGCTATACCGTTGCCTATATTGTTGTTGTTAATGTGGAGGCAGAATACGCCACATTCTGCGTCTCCCCTCTGTATTGCCACAACTCTACTTATGCGGGTTCTCTTCAGATATTGGCACTGTTGTTATCCAAACCCTATATCACTAAATTCATAATACTGTTATGTACAGGATAGGCATATTTAGACTTTCCAAAAAAGTTATATTCACAAAACATCTACATTTTTCAGGGCAAATTGAAGAATTGTGTATGCCAGGTATCTAGACTCTCATATCAACACAGCTGAGACGTGTGGTGGGGGAAAACCTGGGAAGAACCATGTAGTATTTGGCTCATGGATAGTTCAAGATGTACTGTTAAGGAGTGTAGGCGAGGCTACTCCTTTAAAATGTCCAAGGACTTCATATGTTCTGTTCAGAGGTAACTGGCTGGCAACCAAAACTGTCATTCTCAATCTAAACGTGAATGGATTCTCAATTGCCATACGGTTGTAGAAACATAAATCCCTCTACTTTCATATCACATCAATATCATTTCAAATTTGCAAAATTCACTGAGTGTACAAAACATTAAGGACACCTTTCTAATATGTAGTCGTCCCCACACCAGAAAAGCCTCAATTTGTCTGGGCATGGACTCTTCAAGGTGTAAACTTTTCCACAGGCATGCTGGCTCATGTTGACTCCAATGCTTCCCACAGTTGTCACATTGGCTGGCTGTCCTTTGGGTGGTGGACCATTCTTGATACACACAGGAAACTGTTGAGCATGAAAAACGCAGCAGCATTGCAGTTCTTGACCCAATCCGTTGCGCCTGGAACCTGCTACCAGACCCCATTCAAAGGCACTTATCTTGTCTTGCCCATTCATCCTCTGAATGGCACACATACACAATCCACGTCTCAATTTTCTCCAGGCTTAAAAATCCTTCTTTAAACTGTATCCTCCCCTTCATATTTTTTTCTGTGTATTTTTGGGAGGTATTTTATTAGGATCCCCATTAGCTGCTTTTGCAAAAGCAGCAACTACTCTTCCTGGGGTTCAACACAAAACATGAAACATAATACAGAACATCAATAGACAAGAACAGCTCAAAGACAGAACTATATAAAAAAAAATGTGAATGCACACCTACATATCAATGCATACACACTAACTATCTAGGTCAAATATGGGAGAGGCGTTGTGCCGCAAGGTGTTGCTTTATCTGTTTTTTGAAGCCAGGGTTGCTGTTTATTTGAGCAATATACTACTGTACACTTTCTTGAATTTGTTCAGGATTTGGGGATTGTGAAAAGACCCCTGGTGGCATGTCTCATGGGATAAGTGTGTGTCAGAACTGTGCGTAAATTGACTATGCAAACAATTTGGGATTTTCAACACAATGTTTCTTATAAAATGAAGTGATGCAGTCAGTCTTTCATAAACTCTTAGCCAATAGAGACTGGCATGCATAATATTTATATCAGCCCTCTGATTACAATTAAGAGCAAAATGTGTCGCTCTGTTCTGGGCCAGCTGCAGCCATCTAAGTTGTCTTTCCTTGCAGCACTGGAGCACAAGGCTGGACAATAATCAAGATTAGACAAAACTAGAACCTGCAGAACTTGCTTTTTGGAGTGTGGTGTCAAAAAAGCAGAGCATCTCTTTATTACGGTCAGACCTTTCCCTATCTTTACAACCATTGAATCTATATGTTTTGATCATGACAGTTTACAATCTAAAGTAACGCCAAGTAATTTAGTCTCCTCAACTTGTTCTACAGCCACACCATTAATTACCATATTCAGCTGAGGTCTAGAACTTAAGGAATGATTTGTACCAAATGCAATGCTCTTAGTTTTAGAGATGTCCAGGACCGGTTTATTACTGGCCAAACATTCCAGAACAGACTGTTAACTCTTTGTTAAGAGTTTCAGGGACTTCATTAGCTGTGCTTGTGGTTACTGATGTGTATATGGTTGAATCACCAGCATACATAGACACACATGCTTTGTTCAATGCCAGTGGCAGGTCATTGGCCTAGAGAGCGGTACACCACACGTTACATGTTTGACATGAGAGAAGCTTCCATTAAAGAGAACCCTTTGAGTTCTATTAGATTGCCATATCGTGGATTCAGAGCTGAGGTTGAAAAGCCATAACACAAGTTCTTTTCAACCACCGGTTATGGTCAATAATATCAAAGGCTGCACAGACATCTAACAGTACAGCTCCCACAGTCTTATTTATCAATTTATTTCAACCGATCAGTCATTTGTGTCAGTGCAGTACACGTTGAGTGCCCTTCTCCATAAGCATGCTGAAAGCCTGTTGTTAATTTGTTTACAGATAAATAGCATTGTATTTGGTCAAACACAATTTTTTTCCAACAGTTTGCTAAGAGCTGGCAGCAAGCTTATAGGTCTGCTGTTAGAACCAATAAAGGCCGCTTTACCGCTATTGGGTAGCGGAATTACTTTGGCTTGTCTCCAAGCCTGAGGACAACGACTTTCCTCTAGGCTCAGATAAAAAACATATGACAGATAGGAGTGGCTATCGAGACAGCAACCATCCTCAGTTGCTTTCCATCTAAGTTGTCAATGCCAGGAAGTTTGTCATTTTTGATTGATGATTTTTCCACCTCTCCCACACTAACTTTACAAAATTAAAAATTTCACTGCTTTTCTTTCATTATTAGATTTTTTGTATGCATGAATACAATTGCTCACTGTTCATTTGTTGACATTTCCCGCCTAAGTTTGTCCACTTTGCAAATGAAATAATCATACAAAATAATTGGCAACATCAAATGGATTTGTGATGAATAAGGCCATCTGATTTGATGAAAGATGGAGTTGAATTTTCTTTCTGCCCATAATTTAATTTCAAGTACTTAACAAGTGACCTCAATAAAGGATCATAGCTTTCATCTGGGTTCACCACCTTGTCAGTCCATGTCATGGAAAGAGCAGGTGTCCTTAATGTTTTCCACACACAGTGTACACTGGTTTTAACCTGTTTAACACAGTTGCAGCCGACAGCATTACATCTTTTTTTTCTGGGATCCTTCTTTTGTTTCACACGGGTATTCGGAGATGCTAGATGGCTAATTAGAACAGGTGGTCACCTCTGTCTTCCGTAAACAATCGTTCTAACATGGAAATATGGCCGCGTGGGAACCCTAACCCTATAAAGATGTGTGGTAATTTATCCTTTTAATCTTAACCATAACATCAGCAAGAAAGAATTGTCAAGTTCCAAAACGCTTACAAAACTGTATCGCAAGCGAGGCATAGCCTATTAACGTTTGGACAGAGCTTCGGGGCAGTGTTGGCGCATCGGTGTATATGGCAGAAATGTAAGTGAATAGACTCTAATGCGCTAGCGTTACCGTCAATGAAATGTGCTAGGTCAACGGTACATGATTGGACCAAGGGAGTGACCATACACCAAAGGTATTTCATCGTGGTTGTGTCACCTTGCCTTGCACTCCCAAGATTTCCCACGTCAATGGAATCCTTTCTTCTTCCTTCTCCTAAAGTGTGGCTGTGAGTGCGTAGTCATAATCTTGTTGGTCTGATTTTTGCTTTGTTAATCGTACACAAACGTCAATCTAGACAGAGGGACTGTAATCCAGGTAAAACTTTGCAGGGTTCACTGTCAACAACGGTATTTCCCCATGGAAACCACCATGGAAGCTACTGTCTTTAAAAAAAAAATTTGTGTGGTTTCATCTTACCTAGAGACACGACGCAGACACGACGCAGTGCTGCACTATATGGAGCTGATTGACATACTCTCTGTGTGACTTGGGATTTCCCCTGGTGACTCAAAAGGCTCTGGAGTGTGTGACAGTAATTCCCCTTTAATTACGTAGGAAAAGTGCTCCCTTCCATCTAGCTTCCATCTGTCATTCCCCGCCTGAAAGTATTGGACATGGTATGTTTGGGCACTGGCTGCTGCTTAGGGGCCTTACTGTACCTGCATGGGGAAACACTGAGGGTATGGTTAGTAAGAGAATATAACCAACCTCCTCTCTGTTTCCCCCTCCCTTAATGATATCCCCAGTGCTTGCCAGCCAGCCATTCAGTGAGCTCTACGGCGGGCGGTAAGCCCCGGTAGGGGAGAGGTTTGTGTAAATGCCTTTGTTCGCTGCACTGGCCTGTCAGATTCGGACAGGGCTGATGTGAGGCTCCTGACACAACCCCTATCACCATCCAGACAAGGGAGAGGGAGAGCAATGGGAGAAACAGAAAGGCAGCGCGCTAGAGAGAGACTGAGGGTGGGGCAAATGGAGCAAGGGATCGGAATATAGCTCACTATCGATGTGATGACTCATTATTACACTTTTGGTGAGGATTTGATGTTATCAAGCTCTTTGATTTGTTTATGCTGGCACAAGTGTGAATGTTTGCTGTGCTAATGTGTGCATTTACCTGCAACGCCCAGGATGTGTGCACTCCAAAGCAGTGGGCCATATTAAGACTAGCACATCCATATCCACCCTATTTTTAGGGTGGATATGGAGTTCCATCACTGACAAGGCCTACAGTATGTTAGCATTTTTGCGCTGTACCGTCAGTAGAAATATGGTATATTAGCATTTTTGCTAGGGTTATTGTGCTCAGGCGCAGTGGGTAGACTTGGCTAGCTAGATTTGTTTCTTTCTCTGTGTTATTGTTAGCGCATGTCTTGCCCCAGCTATGTAGGTCACTTTTCTTCTCTCCCAGCCTGTGATGCGATTTTGAATTCAACTATTTAACTAGTCTTCATTTTTATCATTTTAGCTAGGTCATTGGATAAATTTAGTTTCCTATATTGCCAATGTATTATTTTAACATAATGAATTGTAAATGTTGACGACCATACTCTTATTCATTTGGCTAATCACAATAGTATACCGTGTGTTAGGGAGATCACAGTATTTTGTATATCTACAGCACATAGAAATCATATCAAGCCTGAACATAGGCCTCAGCTTGTTGCTTCATACTGTATCATTCCAGAGCACATGTGATCCTGGGATGTTGAACAGTGTCTAAGCAGACGATACTTGATGATATCACTCTCTGGCTGCAGTGTGTTCCCCAGGCTTGCCCCCGTCTGCCTCGCTCACGACATACTCGTGTTGTCTCAGGACTCTGGCATCTTGCTGAGAGATGAGCTGGTAGAGCTGATGATGTCACCAAATAGCTAACTAGGAGTGCCCCAGCCCTGTGTACTAGTAGGAATCACAAGTTTGTGTGTGTAGAATTATCCAGATTTGACTACATGTTGTTGCCAAATGCCTAACACCTCCTTATTATTGAACACTTGGGTTGTATTTCACAAAGGGTTAAGTTTAGTCAACTTTTACACTCATTAAGAAATAACTTCAAAATAATTGTGATTTATATGATTGACTTTAACTCGTCTATACTCCTGTTTATAAAGATGGAATGAGTTAAGTCAGTTACTTTGAATCACTGCGTCCTCTACGTGACCATATTTGTTCATCTATTCAGAATTCCAAACCTCCAGATGAAGGTCATGTGATCTTCTCACCGGGAAATCTAGTCTTGTGACCTTTTTATCAGGAGGTGACTTCATCACGGTCTTGCTCTGTTTGTGCTAAAGGAGCAGGGTTGTGTCTTGATCACTGTGAAGTAGTGACATTTAAATGAAATGTACTATTGACTATCTGATCAGTCCATTCATTCCAGTCTGACGTATTGTAGTCTTTATGCTTCTCAACACTTATTGGACTGTATCGATTATTCTGTGTAGTTACAACTTAGACACTAGAGCCTGCACTCACTTCAACTTAATTACATACACAGTCCTACTCCTAGCTCTAATGTACAGTTAAGAATCTGCTGTACATCCACATTGCTGTACATTTAGCATTGCACTGAGAAGATGCACAGGAAAACACTTATCTACTCTAAAAAGTAGCTGGATGACAGTGTATATCCCCTGCTTGGCATGCTCTATCCTGGTCTGTTTCCCCTCTGGTGATGGGATAGTAAAGCTGGTTTATTCAGGCAGGATTTGGGCTCTGTTCCCCTTCCTGCTGCAGTATGTATGGCTGGATTCTGCTGCTCAGACAGATTGACTGTCGGTAATTAGTGTGTGTGTGCCCGTCCGTCTGTATCCACAAGCTTTAATCTCCCAGTACAGAGGGAGAGAAGAGACTGATGTGCAGACAGACATGGAGGGGGGTGGGTTTGAGTGAGTGAACGTGTCTGTGGTCATGCTGAGACTGAGTTCATGTCGGTGACCATATGTGAATGTAGGACGCTCCCATGGTGCAGAATGTACGAGTCTGGGATCCTTATACTGTAGCTTCCATGTCATTTTATATTTTTCATTAATTGATTGTCTGGCTCTTAGCAAGCAGTTGCTTATCAACAGATAGTATGTTGGTGTGACCATCTGTAGAGCATTTACAGACGGATTATCCAGACTATTCCCCATTCCCCCAACGATGTAACCGGATGAGTTAAAGCTGAACGATGGAGGCAAGGATGGAGGACCCCGACTTAGCTAGTTGACTATACTAGGATGAGTTAGGGTTGCACTAGGATCAGTTGAAGCAGAATGAAGGGGCCACGGAGGACACAGGTTTAACCATCTGACTAAACTAGGATCTGTTTGTGCTGAATGATGGAGGCACAAAGGAATAAAGGCTGAATAAAGGCTTAATGGAACATGGACCAGTTAGTGATGTATAGCTCTGGCCCACTAGACATTAATGAGCGCTGAGATCAGCCCTATTTCTCAGAGACGGATAAGGATGTCTAGGCAGGATAAATTGTGTTTTTTTCTCAGCCAGAAGAGAGGAGGAAATCTGTGACTGGCTGAGAGATTCACTGGGAGGGCTACCACGGAACCCCCTCCGTCCTTCTCTTCACGTCTCCCCCCCTCCCTTCCTCCCCTCTCTCTGCTCTAGATGAGTTATGGTGGAGACTCGGTGCTTCCTCTGAGCAGGGTAAAGTTCACTTTTGTGCTGGGTGTACATTCCCACCGGCTCCTCTGCAAACTTTCGTCCCTTTATTCTTATCTCTCACCCCTAGACCCCTTCCTCTCCCCTGGGGCTATATCCCTCCCTATCAGAAGTGAAATGGATGGATGGGGACTTTCTATCCCATAGCTTGATACTGTAGTAGGCCCATATTGCTGACTCAATTTTATTCAATGTACAGAGACATGACTCAAACTTTCATGATGTATCCAAAGGATGGACGGGCACCCTTTGGATACGTAACATTTGCCCAGTACCGTCCAATGTTCCATACGCACAAAAAGCTTATTTCTCTCAAATGTTGTGCACAAAGTTGTTTACATCCCTGTTACTGAGCATTTCTCCTTTGCTAAGGTAAGCCATCCACCTGACAGGTGTAATATATCAAGCAGCTGATTAAGCGGCAGTCATTTACTCAGGTGCACCTTGTGCTGGGGACAATAAAAGGCCACTCTAAAATGTGCAGTTTTGTCACACAACACAATGCCACAGATGTCTGGAGGGAGTGTGCAATTGGCATGCTGACTGCAGGAATGTCCACCAGAGCTGTTGCTAGAGAATTACATTTTCAATTCTCTAGCTTAAGCCTTCTCCAATGTCGTTTTAGAGAATTTGCCTGTTTGTCCAACCGGTCTCGCAACCATAAATCACATGTATGGCATTGTGCGGTTTGCTGATGTGGACAGAGTGATAATGCACAGCCCCATGTCGCATAAATCTCTACACAATTTCTGGAAGCCCGAAAATATTCCAGTTCTCCCATGGCCTGCCTTCTCACCAAACATGTCACCCATTAAGTGTGTTTGTGATGCTCTGGATCGACGTGTACGACGGCGTGTTCCAGTTCCCACCAATATTCAGCAACTTCGCACAGCCATTGAAGAGTGGGCAGCGTAGCCTAGTGGTTAGAGCGTTGGACTAGTAACCGAAAGGTTGCAAGATCGAATCCCCGAGCTGACAAGGTACAAATCTGTCGTTCTGCCCCTGAACAAGGCAGTTAACCCAGTCTGACCTAACCGCCTAGGCCGCCATTGAAAATAAGAGTTTGTTCTTAACTGGCTTGTAAAATAAATTAAAAGAACAGGATTGGGACAATATTCCACAGGCCACAATCAACAGCCTGATCAACTCTATCTCCTATGCAAAGGAGATGTGTCATGCTGCATGAGACTGGTTTTCTGATCCACGCCCCTACTTTTTTTTAAAGTATATCCGTATTCCCAGTCATGTGAAATCTGTAGATTCGGGCCTAGTGAATTTATTTAAATCTGATTTCCTTATGAACAGTAACTCAGTAAAACCTTTGAAATTGTTGCATTTACATTGTTAAGTATACAGTTGAAGTCGGAAGTTTACATACTTAGGTTAGTCATTAAAACACAATTTTCTACCACTCCACATATTTCTTGTTAACAAACTAGTTTTGGCAAGTCAGTTACTTTATGCATGACACAATTCATTTTCCCAGTTGTTTACAGACAGATTGATTTCACTTAATTCACTATCACAATTCAGAGTCAGAAGTTTGCATACACTAAGTTGACTGTGCCTTTAACCTGCTTGGGATAGGGGGCAGCATTGTCACGTTCGGATGAAAAGCATGCCCAGAGTAAACTTCCTGCTACTCAGGTCCAGAATCTAATATATGCATATTAGTAGTATTGGATGGAAAACACTCTGAAGTTTCTACAACTGTTTGAATGATGTCTGTAAGTATAACAGAACTCATATGGCAGGCAAAAACCTGAGACAAATCCAACCAGGAAGTGGGAAATCTGAGGTTTGTAGTTTTTCAACTCATTGCCTATTGAATATACAGTGTCTATGGGGTCATATTACACTTCCTAAGGCTTCCACTAAATGTCAACAGTCTTTAGAACCTTGTTTGAGGCTTCTACTGTGAATTGGGGGAGAATGAGAGTTGATTCAACCAGGTGTCTGGCAGTGCCATGCTCTGATCATGCACGCACACGAGAGGTAGCTGCGTTCCATTGCAATTCTAAAGACAAAAGTTGGTTCTAAAGACGAAGGTTCTAAAATTCTCCGGTTGGAACATTATTTAAGATTTATGATAAAAACATCCTAAAAATTGATTCTGGTTTGACATGTTTCTACGACCTGTAATATAACTTTTTGAACTTTTCATCTGAAGTTTTGCCTGGACTTGCCCACGTCTTGTGAGTTTGGATTTGTTTACCAAACGCGCTAACAAAATTTGTTATTTTGACATAAATGATGGACTTTAGCAAACAAAACAAATATTTATTGTGGAACTGGGATTCCTGGGAGTGCATTCTGATGAAGATCATCAAAGGTAAGTGAATATTTATAAAGCTATTTCTGACTTTTACTGACTCCACAACATGGCGGGTATCTGCATGGCTTGTTTTTGTGTCTGATTTATTGCATGGTTTGCTTTTTCCTAAAATCTTTTTTGAAATCTGACACAGCAGTTGCATTAAGGAGACTTATATCTATAATTCTGTGCTTAATACTTGTATCTTTTTATCAAAGTTTATTATGAGTATTTCTGTAAATTGATGTGGCTCTCTGAAAATTCGCCGGATGTTTGAGGCACAACATTACTGACCATAAAGCGCCAATGTAAACTGAGATTGTTGGATATAAATATGAACTTTATCGAACGAAACATACATGTATTGTATAACATGATGTCCTATGAGTGCCATCTGATGATCATTAAAGGTTAGTGATTAATTTGATCTCTTTCTGCCTTTTGTGACTGGAAAATGGCTGTGTGTTTGTGATTAGGCTCTGACCTAACATAATCATATGGTGTGCTTTCCCTGTGAAGCCTTTTTGAAATCGGACACGATGGGTAGATTAACAAGAAGTTAAGCTTTAATTTGGTGTATTGCATATGAAAGTTACATATTTCCCAAAAATATTTTTGAATTTCGCGCCCTGCCTTTTCAGAGGAATGTTGTCGAGGCGGAACCCCTAGCCGTAAGAAGTTTTAAACAGCTTGGAAAATTCCAGAAAATTATGTCATGGCTTTAAAAGCTTCTGATTAGGCTAATTGACATCATTTGAGTCAATTGGAGGTGTATCTGTGGATGGATTCCAAGGCCTACCTTCAAATTCAGTTGCTCTTTGCTTGACATCATGGGAAAATCAAAAGATATCAGCCAATCACCTCAGAAAAAAACATTGTAGACCTCCACAAGTCTGGTTCATCCTTGCGAGCAATTTCCAAATGCCTGAAGGTACCACATTCATCTGTACAAACAATAGTACGCAAGTATAAACACCATGGGACCACGCAGCCGTCATACTGCTCAGGAAGGAGACGTATTCTGTCTCCTAGAAATGAACGTACTTTGTTGCGAAAAGTGCAAATCAATCCGAGAACAGCAGCAAAGGACCTTGTGAAGATGCTGGAGGAAACGGGTACAAAAGTATCTATATCCACAGTAAAACGAGTCCTATAATGACTCAATCTGAAAGGCCGCTCAGTAAGGAAGAAGCCACTGCTCCAATACCGCCATTAAAAAAGCCAGACTACGGTTTGCAACTGCACATAGGGACAAAGATTGTACTGTTTGGAGAAATGTCCTCTGGTCTGATGAAACCAAAATGGAACTGTTTGGCCATAATGACCATCGTTATGTTTGGAGGAAAAAGGGGGAGGCTTGCAAGCCGAAGAACACCATCCCAACCGTGAAGCACGGGGGTGGCCGCATCATGTTGTGGTGGTACTTTGCTGCAGGAGGGACTGGTGCACTTCACCAAATAGATGGCATCATGAGGAGGAGAAAATATGTGGATATATTGAAGCAACATCTCAAGACATCAGTCAGGAAGTTTAAGCTTGGTCGCAAATGGGTCTTCCAAATGGACAATGACCCCAAGCATACTTCCAAAGTTGTGGCAAAATGGCTTAAGGACAACAAAGTCAAGATATTGGAGTGGCCATCACAAAGCCCTGACCCCATCCTGTAGAATTTCTTTTGTGGGCAGAACTGACAAAACATTCGAGCAAGGAGGCCTACAAACCTGACTCAGTTACACCAGCTCTGTCAGGAGGAATGGGCCAAAATTCACCCAACTTATTGTGGGGAGCTTGTGGAAGGCTACCAAAAATGTTTGACCCAAGTGAAACAATTTTAAAGACAATGCTACCAAATACTAATTGACTATGTAAACTTCTGACCCACTGGGAATGTGATGAAAGAAATAAAAGCTGAAATAAATCATTCTCTATACTATTATTCTGACATTTCACATTCTTAAATAAAGTCGTGATCCTAACTGACATAAGACAGGGATTTTTTTACTAGGATTAAATGTCAGGAATTGTGAAACTGAGTTTAAATATATTTGGCTAAGGTGAAAGTGAACTTCCGACTTCAACTGAATGTCCGTGTGTACTGTATTTAGAAGGAGCGGGCCCTGGGAACACAAATGTGTTAGACACACAAACCCAGTAGCCGGGGTCAGTGAGGCAAGGGGGGAGGGCATGAGGAGATCATGTGATTGCTGGGGAAAAGACAGTGGTCAGATATTGTAGTGTTCTCAGAACAATGGGCCTTCTTTGGCTCACTGGACGTTCAGTTCTTGAAGTTGCATGCTCGATTAGGATCCCACACTGTGTTACTCAACTGCTTGTATTGGTAAAGGCAGCAGAATAAGAAGATTATCCCTTTTGCTGATAAGGCTACCCCTAGTCAACCTTCGATGATATCACCCTGACGTTCAATGACCACCTTGTTGTCACCAAAGCCCTTTATTAGTGCATTTGGTCACTCCTGTCACCCTGGCTTTCTGTGAGTGTTTAGCTTGACGTCAGCTGAGCACTTGTTTGTGTCAGCAGGCAGGGAAGGGCCCGAGCTGATGGTTGGCGGGTTCGGATCTGGAGCAGGGAATTGTGGGACTGCTGATTTAGGAGGGGTGGGGAAGATTAGAGGCAGCTGCAGGAAGGTGCTCAGGTGGCCCCCACCTTCACCCCTCAACCCCCATTCTGCCCCTTCGGGAGTTTGTGTGTGTCTGCATGAGTGTCTTACATGTTATCATACGTAGTCATTCTGTACAGAATGTTCTGTTAGTGCGTCCGTATGTGTGATCCTCACAACCATAACACCAAACCAATGCTATTCCCATTGACCCATGACTTTACTCCCAAAACTCCCACTGAGCTACATGACGAGGTTATTCAAAAACCCAACATTCCCTCTCCCCCCTCTCTTCACTCCTCCAGTCATAGCTTGGTCGTTCCAGCTGTGCTACTGTTAGTGTCAGGTTGAAGTTACACCAAACCCAACCCCCCCCTTCCTCTTTCCCCTCTTCCCCCTCTTAGCTTGGTGGTTCCAGCTGTGTTACTGTTCCACGAACACAGAGCATTATTCATACGAGCTAGGAGGGGGGCAGATCCTAATTGAAATTCCAGGCTTTTCTTTGGTAGTGGAGCGGAGCTACAGCCTGCAGTCTCTTTATTATCCCGGGCCTGTCACCTTGAAAGACCCATCTGGAGCTGGGCCGCGTGCTCCGGCTGCAGAATGCGGCAGCCAGAAAATAAAACACAAGTCAAAAAAGACAGGAGGAGATGTAAAGGAAGAAATGAATGGAGGACAAAAGGCTGAGTGAGAGACGGGGGAAGAAAGAGGCAAAGCAACTGTTACAATACCAGACACCTTGCCCTCTTTTTATAATGTGTGCTGCTGCAGCGTCGAGCTAGCCAGCTAAGGGGCCGAGTTGTGTGTTTCTGCCGGCTAGCGGCTAGCGAGGTGGTGGCATGCATGCTAATGACTGTATGAATGAACCAGGATATTTCTTATCGTAGCTGGGGAGAAATAAGTACAAGTTGGCCATCGTTAGTTCACCGCAATGGGCTCGGTTCAGGGCAGTGACTCTTCAGTGCTCTTAAGACAAAATAAGCAAATATTTGACGTCATATATTCTCTGCATGATAATTGCCGATTTATGCCGTGGCGTCAGTCATACAATGTCCCTGATCTTACCTCTGTATTGCATCAGTTCCAGACAAGGTAATCAGTATCAGGATACCTCCTCTCCTTCCCAGGAATGGAGCTGTGTGGTGGAACTAGTGCCACCACTCTCCCCTCTGTCCACTCTCTGTCAGGTTGTGAAAATGTGGGGGTGACATTGTTGACCCTTGTTTTGACATGTAGGCTAACCTCTCTCCTCTTTCTCTCTTCGTCCTTTCTCTCCCCCCCCCCGCGGTGGAGCTCTGTCTGGAACTGTGACTGTGCCTATGTCTGTATTGTAATATTACTCAAGTCTTCTCTTCCTATTTTCCAGGGATTGAGCTGTGCCTACCAGCCTGGCGTTTCTCCATGACCATGGTTGCCAGCTTCGTGGTGCTGGTCGGGCAGCTCCTTATGCCAGGGATGGCATACCTCTGTCGAGACTGGCAGGTCCTGCAGGCCGTCATCATCTGCCCGCTGATCCTCATGGTCTCTTATATCTGGTGAGGACAACACCTACTTTACTCCCCATCTCAGGCAAAGCACAAAACAGTTTTGGGACAGGCTATACCCCCACCACCTGCTTTAATTTAGCATCTTAGTATTGATATATTTAGCTGTTTATTATACGGGTGATCCCATTGAGATTGATACTACTGATTTAATTTACTTGGTTACTTGCTATAGCCTACCACTCCCAATCATCATACACTACAGTTCATGATTTGGGTTATATTGTAGGCTAATGTGGGTTCTATTTATCCAATGCTTATATTATGTACCTTACCGGTCAAAAGTTTTAGGACACCTACTCATTCAAGGGTTTTTCTTTATTTGTACTATTTTCTACATTGTAGAACTATGAAATAACTATTAAGTAACACATATGAAATAATGTAGTACCCAAAAAAGTGTCAAAATAGCCACCCTTTGCCTTCATGACAGCTTTGCTCACTCTTGTCATTCTCTCAACCAGCTTCACCTGGAATGCTTTTCCAACAGTCTTGAAGGAGTTCCCACATATGCTGAGCATTTGTTGGCTGCTTTTCCTTCCCTCTGCAGTCCAACTCATCCCAAACAATCTCAATTGGGTTGAGGTCGGGGGGATTGTGGAGGCCAGGTCATGTGATGCAGCACTCATCACTCTCCTTCTTGGTCAAATAGCCCTTATACAGCCTGGAGGTGTGTTGGGTCATTGTCCTGTTGAAAAACAAATGATAGTCCCACTAAGCCCAAACCAGTTGGGATGGTGTATCGCTGCAGAATGCTGTGGTAGCCATGCTGGATAAGTGTGCCTTGAATTAGACATTTCCACCGGTCTGTCCATTTCTCAATTTTCTTGGCCCAAGCAAGTCTCTTTTTATTATTGGTGTCCTTTAGTAGTGATTTCTTTGCAGCAATTCGATCATGAAGGCCTGATTCACACACTCCTCTGAACAGTTGATGTTTAGATGTGTCTCAAAGCATTTATTTGGGCTGCAATTTGAGGCTGGTAACTCCTAATGAACTTATCCTTTATAGCGGAGGTAACTCTGGTTCTTCCTTTCCTGTGGCGGTCCTCATGAGAGAAAGTTTCATCATAGTGCTTGATGGTTTTTGCGACTGCACTTGAAGAAATGTTTCAAAGTTCTCAATGTTCCGTATTGACTGATCATGTCTTAAAGTAATGGACTGTCGTTTCTCTTTGCTTATTTGAGCTGTTCTTTCCATAATATGGACTTGTATACCCTCCTACCTTGTCACTACACAACTGATTGGCTCAAACTCATTAAGAAGGAAAGAAATTCCACCAATGAACTTTTTAACAAGGTACACCTGTTAATTGAAACGCATTCCAGGTGACTACCTCATGAAGCTGGTTGAGAGAATGCCAAGTGTGTGCAAAGCTGTCATCAAGGCAAAGGGTAGCTATTTGAAGAATCTCAAATATAAAATATATTTTGATTTCTTTAACACTTTTTGTTGGTTACTACTTGATTCCATACGTGTTGTTTCATAATTTTGTTTTACAATGTGGAAAATAGTTAAAATAAAGAAAAACCCTTGAATGAGTAGGTGTTCTAAAACTTTTGACCGGTAGTGTATGTATGAAATAGAAGTGGGAATAGCGAGGCATGGGAGAACATGTAATTGGACATTCTGTCTTATCTATGTAGAATCAGAGGGAAGCTTCTTGGACCCAAGGGAATTTTCCAGCGTTGCTTCCCCACTGTAGTAACAGCCATAATAGCGTATGATAATTAATAGCTTAACATCCATTCAAATGACCTCTACTGTTCATGTTACTACAGCTGGTGTCTCTAAGGCGTGGGCAATAAATACTCCTTCATTAACCACCATTTACCTTGTATTCACACTGTATACCTGATGAGCGGCAGGTAGCATAGTGGTTACGAGCGAGAGTACAGTATTGCAGTTATTAATGAGTTTCAATCAGCTAGAAAGAAAGCATGAATGCACACACACTCTCTCACTCACAAACACACACACACACACTTTCCAGTACCCGGGGATTCCCGCAGAGCCTGAGGAAGGAGGATAATATATTGAGGTTCCTTTCAGCCTCTCATTAAATCCCAATGGGGAAAAAAGGGACTAATTTAATTGATTCAACGGTTCATATTTTCTTGAGCAGATTGTTCTCTTGTTTCCATGTAGGATCTTCCCCGAGTCTCTGCGGTGGCTGCTGGCCACTCAACAGTATGGCCGCTCCAAGTGGATCATGGGACACATTGCCAAGAAGAACCAGGTTAACACCGAGTTGGACACTGATCACATCCTCACAGGTATAGTACACAGAGGAGAGGAAGAGGTCATCCCTTTAACTGCTCTAGTCACAGGTACACATCTCAGTTTTAAAACTGGTGATATTAATGCTGTGTAACTACTCAGCTCAAGACATCAGTCTTCGGGCTTGAATATCTTTCTCTGTGTATTTGCTGTGCTTTTGGTTATTTGAAAGTGGATGAGTTTGTCTTCTTCTGAAGGGAAAGGACTTTACATCTACTATTTCCCTAGCAGGATTCGCTGGCTTGTCTCTGAGACAGAAGTGCTTGGTCAGGCTGAATGGATCTGACTGGGGAAATCCCCTTCCTTCCTCTATGCCTGGTTCCCATAGTAACAGTCCTCTCTCCTGGGGCCGAGGGAAATTGGCAGGGTAGTAAACCTACACCATGGCCTTCCGGATGGGACCCTCCGGACCCTTAATTAACTTTATTAGGGCCTTTCGAGGGTGGAGAGGCATTGCTCACAGACAACAGATGGGGCCAGGTCAATCACTTTGGAAAGTGACTAGACCATAGGCAGTGCCATACTGTAGGCAATGCAATATTCCTGCAGTGGACTAGAGAGAACTATGGTATTGACAGGTTATGGTATAGATGCCCCTTTGAATGTAACTGTTTTTCTGGGTGATTTGTGTGTGTGCGCTCATTAATAGTCAAAAGTTTGGACACACCTACCCATTCAAGGTTTTCTTTATTTTTACTATTTTCTACATTGTAGAATAATAGTGAATACATAGCTACATACCACTGCTGGCTTGCTTCTGAAGCTAAGCAGGGTTGGTCCTGGTCAGTTCCTGGATGGGAGACCAGATGCTGCTGGAAGTGTTGGAGGGCCAGTAGGAGGCACTCTTTCCGCTGGTCTAAAAATAAATATCCCAATGCCCCAGGGCAGTGATTGGGGACACTGCCCTGTGTAGGGTGCTGTCTTTCGGATGGGACGTTAAATGGGTGTCCTGACTTTCTGAGGTCATTAAAGATCCCATGGCACTTATTGTAAGAGTAGGGGTGTTAACCCCAGTGTCCTGGCTAAATTCCCAATCTGGCCCTCAAACCATCACGGTCACGTAATAATCCCCAGTTTACAATTGGCTCATTCATCCCCCTCTCCCCTGTAACTATATTCCCCAGGTCATTGCTGCAAATGAGAACATGTTCTCAGTCAACTTACCTGGTAAAACAACGGATAAAAAAAGAGACAACTGATAGACAATATAACTCACAGGGCTGAGCTTGTTTTATGCATGTTTTTTATCATGCAACTAATAAAACATTTACTCACATCTGTCATCACGACTATGTTGATAAATTCATTCCAATTAATAATTTGGGATTGAAAACATATAGCCAGCCTAGCCAGCCCGGGTTTGAATATAAACCAAATTTGTTCCCATTCACATTTTCTCCTGACACACAAATGGACTATAAATACATAACGTTACCAATTTTGTTTACCCTGACCAGATGGACAGGGCACATAGTCTGTATGCAGCTGCTATTATTTGTAGCCTACAGTTGATCAGACTGAAATATAGTCTCTCTTTCATCAAATACAGCATGTCAGATCTCTTTTTAGGTAGCCTAGGCTGCTGCAACATTTATGAAATGAGTTTTTTTCTCGTGTCTGTCCGGAGTGATTGCGTTCTCACCTATGCTAAATAAATACAGAAAGAAAGTGGAAAGCCTACTTAAGCACGTGCGGGGGGGGGAAATGTGCTGCCTCAGCCTCTCTCTTTAATCTCACTTTTAATGGATGATGCGACGGAAGCTATCAAGTCTTTATTGATTTCGACATCCCAGAAAAGACAGTCGAAAGTTCCATATTTTCATCAAATCAAATTGTATTTGTCACATACACATGGTTAGCAGATGTTAATGCGAGTGTAGCGAAATGCTTGTGCTTCTAGTTCCGACAATGCAGTGATAACCAACAAGTAATCTAACTAACAATTCCAAAACTACTGTCTTATACACAGTGTAAGGGGATAAAGAATATGTACATAAGGATATATGAATGAGTGATGGTACAGAGCAGCATACAGTAGATGGTATCGAGTACAGTATATACATATGAGATGAGTATGTAGACAAAGTAAACAAAGTGGCATAGTTAAAGTGGCTAGTGATACATGTATTACATAAGGATGCAGTCGATGATGTAGAGTACAGTATATACGTATGAT
The DNA here is from genome assembly GCF_034236695.1 of Oncorhynchus nerka. Classification (NCBI taxonomy): domain Eukaryota; kingdom Metazoa; phylum Chordata; class Actinopteri; order Salmoniformes; family Salmonidae; genus Oncorhynchus; species Oncorhynchus nerka. Next base: position 67,018,684 of record NC_088415.1, read on the forward strand.
ATGAGATGAATAATGTAGGGTAAGTAACATTATATAAGGTAGCATTGTTTAAAGTGGCTAGTGATATATTTACATCATTTCCCATCAATTCCCATTATTAAAGTGGCTGGAGTTGGGTCAGTGTCAATGACAGTGTGTTGGCAGCAGCCACTCAATGTTAGTGGTGGCTGTTTAACAGTCTGATGGCCTTGAGATAGAAGCTGTTTTTCAGTCTCTCGGTCCCAGCTTTGATGCACCTGTACTGACCTCGCCTTCTGGATGATAGCAGGGTGAACAGGCAGTGGCTCGGGTGGTTGTTGTCCTTGATGATCTTTATGGCCTTCCTGTGACATCGGGTGGTTTAGGTGTCCTGGAGGGCAGGTAGTTTGCCCCCGGTGATGCGTTGTGCAGACCTCACTACCCTCTGGAGAGCCTTACGGTTGTGGGCGGAGCAGTTGCCGTACCAGGCGGTGATACAGCCCGACAGGATGCTCTCGATTGTGCATCTGTAGAAGTTTGTGAGTGCTTTTGGTGACAAGCCGCATTTCTTCAGCCTCCTGAGGTTGAAGAGGCGCTGCTGCGCCTTCTTCACGATGCTGTCTGTATGGGTGGACCAATTCAGTTTGTCTGTGATGTGTACGCCGAGGAACTTAAAACTTACTACCCTCTCCACTACTGTTCCATCGATGTGGATAGGGGGGTGTTCCCTCTGCTGTTTCCTGAAGTCCACAATCATCTCCTTAGTTTTGTTGACGTTGAGTGTGAGGTTATTTTCCTGACAACACACTCCGAGGGCCCTCACCTCCTCCCTGTAGGCCGTCTTGTCGTTGTTGGTAATCAAGCCTACCACTGTTGTGTCGTCCGCAAACTTGATGATTGAGTTGGAGGCGTGCGTGGCCACGCAGTCGTGGGTGAACAGGGAGTACAGGAGAGGGCTCAGAACGCACCCTTGTGGGGCCCCCGTGTTGAGGATCAGCGGGGAGGAGATGTTGTTGCCTACCCTCACCACCTGGGGCGGCCCGTCAGGAAGTCCAGTACCCAGTTGCACAGGGGCGGGGTCGAGACCCAGGGTCTCGAGCTTGATGACGAGCTTGGAGGGTACTATGGTGTTGAATGCCGAGCTGTAGTCGATGAACAGCATTCTCACATAGGTATTCCTCTTGTCCAGGTGGGTTAGGGCAGTGTGCAGTGTGGTTGAGATTGCATCGTCTGTGGACCTATTTGGGCGGTAAGCAAATTGGAGTGGGTCTAGGGTGTCAGGTAGGGTGGAGGTGATATGGTCCTTGACTAGTCTCTCAAAGCACTTCATGATGACGGAAGTGAGTGCTACGGGGCGGTAGTCGTTTAGCTCAGTTACCTTAGCTTTCTTGGGAACAGGAACAATGGTGGCCCTCTTGAAGCATGTGGGAACAGCAGACTGGTATAGGGATTGATTGAATATGTCCGTAAACACACCGGCCAGCTGGTCTGCGCATGCTCTGAGGGCGCGGCTGGGGATGCCGTCTGGGCCTGCAGCCTTGCGAGGGTTAACACGTTTAAATGTCTTACTCACCTCGGCTGCAGTGAAGGAGAGACCGCATGTTTTCGTTGCAGGCCGTGTCAGTGGCACTGTATTGTCCTCAAAGCGGGCAAAAAAGTTATTTAGTCTGCCTGGGAGCAAGACATCCTGGTCCGTGACTGGGCTGGGTTTCTTCTTGTAGTCCGTGATTGACTGTAGACCCTGCCACATGCCTCTTGTGTCTGAGCCGTTGAATTGAGATTCTACTTTGTCTCTGTACTGACGCTTAGCTTGTTTAATAGCCTTGCGGAGGGAATAGCTGCACTGTTTGTATTCGGTCATGTTGCCAGACACCTTGCCCTGATTAAAAGCAGTGGTTCGCGCTTTCAGTTTCACGCGAATGCTGCCATCAATCCACGGTTTCTGGTTAGGGAATGTTTTTATCGTTGCTATGGGAACGACATCTTCAACGCACGTTCTAATGAACTCGCACACCGAATCAGCGTATTCGTCAATATTTTTATCTGACGCAATACGAAACATGTCCCAGTCCACGTGATGGAAACAGTCTTGGAGTGTGGAGAGGGTGGGACAGACCTCAGCGTGGGAGCCTCTTGTTTAAGTTTCTGCCTGTAGGCAGGGATCAACAAAATGGAGTCGTGGTCAGCTTTTCCGAAAGGGGGGCGGGGCAGGGCCTTATATGCGTCGCGGAAGTTAGAGTAACAATGATGGTTTTACCACCCCTGGTTGCGCAATCGATATGCTGATAAAATTTAGGGAGTCTTGTTTTCAGATTAGCTTTGTTAAAATCCCCAGCTACAATGAATGCAGCCTCCGGATAAATGGTTTCCAGTTTGCAAAGAGTTAAATAAAGTTCGTTCAGAGCCATCGATGTGTCTGCTTGGGGGGGGATATATACGGCTGTGATTATAATCGAAGAGAATTCTCTTGGAAGATAATGCGGTCTACATTTGATTGTGAGGAATTCTAAATCAGGTGAACAGAAGGATTTGAGTTCCTGTTTCCTTCATCACACCATGTCTCGTTAGTCATGAGGCATACGCCCCCGCCACTCTTCTTACCAGAAAGATGTTTGTTTCTGTCGGCGCGATGCGTGGAGAAACCCGTTGGCTGCACCGCATCGGATAGCGTCTTCCCAGTAAGCCATGTTTCCGTGAAGCAGAGAACGTTGCAGTCTCTGATGTCCCTCTGGAATGCTACCCTTGCTCGGATTTCATCAACCTTGTTGTCAAGAGACTGGACATTGGCAAGAAGAATGCTGGGGAGTGGTGCGCGATGTGCCCTTGTCCGGAGTCTGACCAGAAGACCGCTATGTTTCCCTCTTTTTCGGAGTCGTTTTCTTGGGTCGCTGCATGCGATCCATTCCGTTGTCCTGTTTGTAAGGCAGAACACAGGATCCGCGTCGCGGAAAACATATTCTTGGTCGTACTGATGGTGAGTTGACGCTGATCTTATATTCAGTAGTTCTTCTCGACTGTATGTAATGAAACCTAAGATGACCTGGGGTACTAATGTAAGAAATAACACGTAAAAAAACAAAAAACTGCATAGTTTCCTAGGAACGCGAAGCGAGGCGGCCATCTCTGTCGGCGCCGCAAGTAAAGCATCGTACCGTGCAATTACCGCTGCAAGCTCCTTGTAGTTGCCGTTGTTAGCAGAACTTTCCGGCTCGCCGTGTCCTCTAAAAGGCCATTCTTACATGCCAAAAATGCAGTGGTGTCGAGAAGCATTTAAGAATATCCATGTTTCTTATTCCTTTCTCGTGGCGTTGCACAGCTTGAATACGCAGACCTTGGTCCACATGATCAGGCGGTTTTATGAAAGGCTCCTTCTTAACCAGCTATGGTTGATTTAACCTGCAGGTGGTTGAAGAATGCCTTGCGTGGCTAAACGAGGAGTTTTGTAGCTAAAGTCTATGTTCATTAAAAGTAGTTAATGACACCCCGGTTTGTCATTATACAAGGAACAAATATAACATGGTGTCAGATTGGTAGTCGCTATGACGAGACCGAGAAAAGGAGTTACTCTGCAAATTTCTGCGACGAAAAATGGAACATTCTACCACAAGTCAAGTGACGTGAGTAGTCGAAGATGCTAGCTTGTAAGAGCGAGGGCAACGAGCCGCAGCAGCGAGAGTGACAGCAGCGAGAGCAAGGCTGCATTGGAATCTGTTGACGAGCAAGTTGATGAGCAACATACTGAAATAAGAGAAATTGACAATGTTCCTGTTCTCCGTCATGGATAGCCTTAGTCCTCCTACTCCTATGCAGTTAACAGCCAATTTAGCTGACAATTGGAAACGTTTCAAGCAGAGATTCAATATCTACCTAGCAGCCAGTGGAGCAGGGGGAGATGATGACAAATTGTAAGCTTCCATTTTTCTGCATGTTATTGGAGAGGATGCATTGGACATTTTACAATGGCTTTCAGCAAGACGAGGCAAATTTTACATTGACTGTGCTAATGGCTAAATTTAAGGAGTACTTTGTACCAAGCCAGAACATCACGTTTGAGAGGGAAGTTTTTCTCTGATGATCAGAAACAGGGAGTCAGTTTTGACCAGTATTTGGCTGAGCTGAACACACTGAGCAAAACGTGTGAATTTGAACATCTGAAAGACTCACTAGTGAAAGACAGGATAGTCTGTGGCATACTTGATAATGGACTCTATGAGAGAGTGCTGTGAGCAAGATTTAACTTTGGATAAAGCAGTGAATATGTGTCGAGCAGCTGAAACCACCAGAGCACAAGCTAAAGAGCTGTGAAAGGATGAGACGTCAGTGTAGGGAATTTTTTTATTTATTTTTATTTCACCTTTATTTAACCAGGTAGGCTAGTTGAGAACAAGTTCTCATTTGCAACTGCGACCTGGCCAAGATAAAGCATAGCAGTGTGAACAGACAACACAGAGTTACACATGGAGTAAACAATTAACAAGTCAATAACACAGTAGAAAAAAAATGGGCAGTCTATATACAATGTGTGCAAAAGTCATGAGGAGGTAGGCGAATAATACAATTTTGCAGATTAACACTGGGGTGATAAATGATCAGATGGTCATGTACAGGTAGAGATATTGGTGTGCAAAAGAGCAGAAAAGTAAATAAATAAATTTAAAAAAAACAGTATGGGAATGAGGTAGGTGAAAATGGGTGGGCTATTTACCAATAGACTATGTACAGCTGCAGCGATCGGTTAGCTGCTCGGATAGCTGATGTTTGAAGTTGGTGAGGAGATAAAGTCTCCAACTTCAGCGATTTTTGCAGTTCGTTCCAGTCACAGGCAGCAGAGTACTGGAACCAAAGGCGGCCAAATGAGGTGTTGGCTTTAGGGATGATCAGTGAGATACACCTGCTGGAGCGTGTGCTACGGATGGGTGTTGCCATCGTGACCAGTGAACTGAGATAAGGCGGAGCTTTACCTAGCATGGACTTGTAGATGACCTGGAGCCAGTGGGTCTGGCGACGAATATGTAGCGAGGGCCAGCCGACTAGAGCATACAAGTCGCAGTGGTGGGTGGTATAAGGTGCTTTGGTGACAAAACGGATGGCACTATGATAGACTGCATCCAGTTTGCTGAGTAGAGTGTTGGAAGCCATTTTGTAGATGACATCGCCGAAATCGAGGATCGGTAGGATAGTCAGTTTTACTAGGGTAAGCTTGGCGGCGTGAGTGAAGGAGGCTTTGTTGCGGAATAGAAAGCCGACTCTTGATTTGATTTTCGATTGGAGATGTTTGATGTGAGTCTGGAAGGAGAGTTTGCAGTCTAGCCAGACACCTAGGTACTTATAGATGTCCACATATTCAAGGTCGGAACCATCCAGGGTGGTGATGCTAGTCGGGCATGCGGGTGCAGGCAGCGATCGGTTGAAAAGCATGCATTTGGTTTTACTCTCGTTTAAGAGCAGTTGGAGGCCACGGAAGGAGTGCTGTATGGCATTGAAGCTCGTTTGGAGGTTAGATAGCACAGTGTCCAATGACGGGCCGAAAGTATATAGAATGGTGTCGTCTGCGTAGAGGTGGATCAGGGAATCGCCCGCAGCAAGAGCAACATCATTGATATATACAGAGAAAAGAGTCGGCCCGAGAATTGAACCCTGTGGCACCCCCATAGAGACTGCCAGAGGACCGGACAGCATGCCCTCCGATTTGACACACTGAACTCTGTCTGCAAAGTAATTGGTGAACCAGGCAAGGCAGTCATCCGAGAAACCGAGGCTATTGAGTCTGCCGATCAGAATATGGTGATTGACAGAGTCGAAAGCCTTGGCGAGGTCGATGAAGACGGCTGCACAGTACTGTCTTTTATCGATGGCGGTTATGATCTCGTTTAGTACCTTGAGCGTGGCTGAGGTGCACCCGTGACCGGCTCGGAAACCAGATTGCACAGCGGAGAAGGTACGGTGGGATTCGAGATGGTCAGTGACCTGTTTGTTGACTTTGCTTTCGAAGACCTTAGATAGGCAGGGCAGGATGGATATAGGTCTATAGCAGTTTGGGTCCAGGGTGTCTCCCCTTTGAAGAGGGGGATGACTGCGGCAGCTTTCAATCCTTGGGGATCTCAGACGATATGAAAGAGAGGTTGAACAGGCTGGTAATAGGGGTTGCGACAATGGCGGCAGATAGTTTCAGAAATAGAGGGTCCAGATTGTCAAGCCCAGCTGATTTGTACGGGTCTAGGTTTTGCAGCTCTTTCAGAACATCTGCTATCTGGATTTGGGTAAAGGAGAACCTGGAGAGGCTTGGGCGAGGAGCTGCGGGGGGCGGAGCTGTTGGCCGAGGTTGGAGTAGCCAGGCGGAAGGCATGGCCAGCCGTTGAGAAGTGCTTATTGAAGCTTTCGATAATCGTGGATTTATCGGTGGAGACCGTGTTACCTAGCCTCAGTGCAGTGGGCAGCTGGGAGGAGGTGCTCTTGTTCTCCATGGACTTCACAGTGTCCCAGAACTTTTTGGAGTTGGAGCTACAGGATGCAAACTTCTGCCTGAAGAAGCTGGCCTTAGCTTTCCTGACTGACTGCGTGTATTGGTTCCTGACTTCCTGAACAGTTGCATATCACGGGGCTATTCGATGCTATTGCAGTCCGCCACAGGATGTTTTTGTGCTGGTCGAGGGCAGTCAGGTCTGGAGTGAACCAAGGGCTGTATCTGTTCTTGGTTCTGCATTTTTTGAACGGAGCATGCTTATCTAAAATGGTGAGGAAGTTACTTTTAAAGAATGACCAGGCATCCTCAACTGACGGGATGAGGTCAATGTCCTTCCAGGATACCCGGGCCAGGTCGATTAGAAAGGCCTGCTCACAGAAGTGTTTTAGGGAGCGTTTGACAGTGATGAGGGGTGGTCGTTTGACTGCGGCTCCGTGGCGGATACAGGCAATGAGGCAGTGATCGCTGAGATCCTGGTTGAAGACAGCGGAGGTGTATTTGGAGGGCCAGTTGGTCAGGATGACGTCTATGAGGGTGCCCTTGTTTACAGAGTTAGGGTTGTACCTGGTGGGTTCCTTGATGATTTGAGTGAGATTGAGGGCATCTAGCTTACATTGTAGGACTGCCGGGGTGTTAAGCATATCCCAGTTTAGGTCACCTAACAGAACAAACTCTGAAGCTAGATGGGGGCGATCAATTCACAAATGGTGTCCAGGGCACAGCTAGGAGCTGAGGGAGACTTATTTCTGGAGAGGGTAATTTTCAAAATTAGTAGTTCGAACTGTTTGGGTATGGACCTGGAAAGTATGACTACTTTGCAGGCTATCTCTGCAGTAGACTGCAACTCCGCCCCCTTTGGTAGTTCTATCTTGACGGAAGATGTTATAGTTGGGTATGGAAATCTCTGAATTTTTGGTGGCCTTCCTGAGCCAGGATTCAGACACGGCAAGGACATCAGGGTTAGCAGAGTGTGCTAAAGCAGTGAGTAAAACAAACTTAGGGAGGAGGCTTCTGATGTTGACATGCATAAAACCAAGGCTTTTTCGATCACAGAAGTCAACAAATGAGGGTACCTGGGGACATGCAGGGCCTGGGTTTACCTCCACATCACCCGCGGAACAGAGAAGGAGTAGTATGAGGGTGCGGCTAAAGGCTATCAAAACTGGTCGCCTAGAGCGTTGGGGGCAGAGGATAAGAGGAGCAGGTTTCTGGGCATGGTAGAATATATTCAGGGCATAATGCACAGACAGGGGTATGGTGGGGTGCGGGTACAGCGGAGGTAAGCCCAGGCACTGTGTGATGATGAGACAGGTTGTATCTCTGGACATGCTGGTTGTAATGGGTGAGGTCACCGCATGTGTGGGAGGTGGGACAAAGGAGGTAACAGGGGTATGCAGAGTGGGTCTAGGGGCTCCATTGTGAACTAAAACAATTATAACTAACCTGAACAACAGTATACAAGGCATATTGACATCTGAGAGAGACATACAGCGAGGCATACAGTAATCACAGATGTTGAATTTGGAAAGCTAGCTAAAAACAGTAGGCGAGGCTAATCCGCTAGCACAACAAACAGCAGGTAAAATGGCGTTGACTAGGTAACGGGGCCGACAGGTAAGACAAACAAGCAGAAAGGAGTACCGTGATTAATGGACAGTCCAGCGTGCGTCAGCTATGTAGCCAAGAGATCAGTGTCCAGGGGGCAGCGGTGGATGGGCAGGGGGGCTGGGCTGGCGAGTGTTATCCAGGTTTAAAAAAAAACTAACAATGACTAACTAGCTTGTAGCTAGTTAGCTGGTTAGCGTCTGGAGGTTCTTGAGTGTGTCATAAAAATAAGAGTAAAAGTAATAGCGATTCCGTATCACATTGGGTGAGGCAGGTTTCCGGAAGGTATAAACAAATTAAAAATCAAAAAGAGATAGAAAGTAAATGGGGTCAGAGAGTGATTGGGACGCGGTGATTCAGACGGTTAGCAGGCCTGTGCTAACAAGCTAACAGTTCGTAGGCCCGAGCTAGACAAGGTAGCAGTTAGCGGACCGGAGCTTGACAAGCTAGCCGTTAGCAGGCCGAATTAGCAAGCAGGGAGATAGCGAGGGCTAGAGAGTTAACCTTTGGGGGACGTCGCGATGGGGTGAGTCTGTTTATTCCTCTTCATGCGGTGAGCTGGAGTTACAGCGATTCAGAAAGCTTGCGGGCCTTGGCCAGCAGATGGATCTTTGGCGATGTCGCAGCGGAAAAGCCTGTTGAAACCCCCTCGGACGATTATGTCGGCGGACCAGTCGTGATGGATCGGCGGGGCTCCGTGTCGGCAGTAGAGGGTCAGTAGAGGGTCCAGGCCAATTGGCAAATTAGGTATTTTTGGACCTCTTCGGCTAGTCGGGAGATGGGCTTAGCTCGAGGCTAGCTCCAGGCTAACTGGTGCTTGCTCTGGGACAGAGATGTTAGCCAGGAGTAGCCACTCGGATTGCAGCTAGCTATTTACGATGATCCGGTATAAAGGTTCAGAGCTTGCGGTAGGAATCCGGAGATGTGGTAGAGAAAAAGCAGTCTGATATGCTTTGGGTAGATGTCGCGCTGGTGTCCTAGTTAGCGTTGAAGACCGCTAGCAGTGGCTAGCTAGTAGATAGTTAGCGGCTAGCTTCTGATGAGGGTTCCGATTCTAAAGTATAGAAAAAGCAGATCCGTACCACATTGGGTGATGCGGGTTGCAGGAGAGTATATTCAGCCTGTAGTTGGAAAGTGAGATTAAAATATGTACGAAATATATACAGAGGAAAAACTATATTTACACTATACAGGACGGGACAAGACAAAACACACGTCCGACTGCTACGCCATCTTGGATTTTTAGGGAATATATTTTTAGGGAATAAAAAGAGAGGAGCACCACACACAACGCCTTACAAAACAAAAACAAGCAAAATAGAGCAATCAAAACACTACTTGTGATTCATCCACAAGCCAAGAAATTGCCGCGCAAATGGCAAATCATGTAACAACTGGGAAAAATAGTTTCTCAAAATGCTGAAAAGTTGAGGCTACAAAGGGAAAAAGGTTCATACAGTCGAGGAGATTGAAGAATTCTTTGTTGATTCTGTGGAAGTATGCCATGCAGTAAAATGCTGAGTGGATTGTGCCGTTGACTGTGAATGAAACTATAATACCATTCAATCTTGATACTGCAGTACAGGTCAACCCGTTGTCGCTGGATGAACACAAAGTGAAGAGCAAAGTACACCGATGAAAATCAAGGTTACTGGGGAGACCGTACCAGTCAAAGGAAGCTGCAGAGTAACTTTACAGCACGAAGGAAAACCGCTCAAAGCACAGTTGCTGATCATGGAAAAGAGTGTACAGCTTATTCTAGGAATCAATGCATGTGAAAAGCTCGATTTGTTAACGTGTGTGTAGTGACATCACAAACTGAAAATGACCAAGAATCACTACTGGCTGAGGATGTGTTTTGAAGGTCTTGGATGTTTACCAGGATAAAACAAAGGTACTGATGACAAAATTACTCGAGTTGTGCATACATGCAGAGAAGTTCCATTTGCACTGAGGAAAAAGCTCAAGGAGGGAACTCTGCATAGAAAAGATGGACATCATCACAAAAATGGATGAACCTACAGACTGGGTAAGCTCACTGGTTATTGTGGTGAAAAATAATGGCGATCTCAGGATATGTCTAGACTCGAGAGATCTCAACAAAGAAATCAAGAGAGAGCGTTTCAAGTAGCCAACCAGAGAAGCGATAATGTCACAGTTTGCTGGAGCAAAGTAGTTCAGTAAGCTTGATGCCTCATCAGGATTCTGACAAATGAAGCTAGATGATGCAAGCTCAAGGCTATGCACATTCAACACACCTGAGGGCAGGTACAGATTTCTTCATCTACCATGTGGGGAAACCTCTGCCGCTGAGAGAATCCCATAAGACAATCCACATGATCTTTGAGCACATTCCAGGAGTTGAACATCATCATCATCATCATCATCATCATCATCATCATCGGCGGGCCCACAAAAGAACACGACACGAGTGAGACAAGTGCTGGACCTGACACGGAAAGCCAACCTAAAACTAAACATAGACAAATGTGAGTTTGGTGTGAAAACACTTACTTGCCTTCGTGGGAGACGTACTTTCACAGGATGGAGTCAAACCAGACAAAGGAAAACATTATCCATCAACAACATGGAGTGCCCAAAGAACAAGGACGACATGAGACACTTCATTGGCATGATCACCTACCTTGCAAAATTCTTACCTCAACTGTCAGCACAGTCTGCTCCACTCAGATGTCTCCTGGAACAGAAAAACGAATGGGAAGGGTCCCATGAACAGGAAAACTGCTTCAAAAACCTAAAGAAGACCATCACAGAAGAGCCATTGCTCAGGTTCTATGATCCAGAGAAAAGCACAAGGATTTCTGCAGACACGTCACAGTTTGGCCTGGGAGCAGTTCTTCTGCAACAGCATGACGACACATGGCAACCCGTCGCTTATGCGTCCAGAGCCTTGACAAGCGCAGAGACAAGGTATGCACAAATAGAGAAAGAATTACTGGCGAGCACATACGTGTGCGAAAGGTTTCACCAATGCCTACAGACAGGTCTTCGAAGTAGAAACTGACCACAAACCATTTGTGTCAATCATGTCTAAGCCACTGAATGATTGTACAATGAGAATCCAGAGAATGTTGATCAGACTGAAAAAGTATGATGTGAAGATGATCCATACCCCGGGTATGTTCGCAGCCGACACTCTTTCTCGAGCAGTTGACAAGAAAGAGCGCTTCGACACTGAGATTCAAGCCTACGTCGACATGATCGTAGCATCACTTCTTGTGTCTTCCGAGAGAATGGAGCAGATTAAAAGCGAGACTGCAGCTGACCAAACGATGATAGAGTTGAAAGAAACAACACTGACAGGTTGGCCCGTACAGAAAAACTGTTCAAGGAGAGTACAGGATTACTGGATGTCCAGAGCAGAGCTCACCGTTGTGGTTGACATAGTGTTCAAAGGCAACAAGATTGTCATTCCCATGACACTACGCAAAGAAATGCTACAGAAAATACACGAGGGCCACTTGGGTGAGGAAAAATGCAAACGACAAGCACGAGAAGCAATGTACTGGCCAAGAGTGAACCAGGAAATCAGCCAGACCACTGCTTCATGTAAACTGTGTTTGACCTATAGGCCAAAGCAGCAAGCAGAGCCGCTAATGCGTCATCCAGTACCCAACAGACTCTACTACAAAGTTGACCTATTTGACTGCAATGGCAAAAGTCACATTGTTGTTACCGAGTACTACTCAAACTACCCTGAAGTAGCGACACTGACAACTACCTCCAGCAAAGCTGTAATCACCTACCTGAAATCAGTCTTTTCAAGACATGGCGTTGTCTGAACTGTACTCGGACAATGGCCCGCAGTTCTCAAGTTTCGAATTCCAATCGTTCGCTAACGACTAGGGATTCCGACAAAACACCTCAACTACCCAAGGTCCAATGGCTTAGCAGAGTTCAGTCAAAATTGTCAAAGGACTGATGAAAAAAGGCACACGATGGAAAGGGGGATTTCCTAAAAACTCTAATCTACCGCAGCGCACTTTACCCTGCACAAATGTTGATGGGACGTCGCATCAGAACCAACCTACCCATCCATGAGGACTTGCTAACACCCGGAGGTGCTCACAAAGTCAAACTTGTGAAGGAAAAACAGAAAGACAAACAAAAACAGCGACACAACAAAAGTGCAAGACGATTACCTGAACTGAAACCTGGAGATCATGTACGACTCCGAGACATCACTACAGGAACCTGGATGTAGCAAGGGTGTGTGCAGAGAGAAGTTGCACCGCGATCCTATGAGATCCAAATGGAGCATGGATCACAACTGAGACGAAACGGAGTGGGTCTAAGGCTTCAGTCATACACTCAAGGGACTGAGGATCACCAGGAGGATACTGCTGAAGCGTCAAATGCCTTTAGAAATGGACAATTCAGTCAGAACACCCTGACTGACAATGAACGCTGTCCAACTGTTTCAGGAAGCACTTCAACAGAACGACCAAAAAGGACTGTCAGAGCCCCTGAAAGGCTTTATGAGAATTGCTTTTAAAAAATGTAAAAAGGGGCACCTGGACTGAATGTTTTGTTTATGTGAAAATAAATAGAGCCACAATAGAGTATTGTTGGACAGACTATTTAGTTGGGAAAAAAATACAGCAGAATATGTTCATTGATTTTTAAGTGATGAGAGCAATGTAAAAAAAAAATATATATATATATATTGGGGGAAAGAAATGTGTGTTCTTGAAAATTGCGTGTTATGCAGGTTGAGTAAACAAATGTGATGTGACGTGTAGTTTTCTTTTTAAAGGAAGGAAGATGTGTTAATAACGTCACCCAGCAAGCTATGCGGGGGGTGGTATATGTTCATTAAAATAAGTTAAACCTATTTATACAAGGAACAAACATAACATCCCCAGCTCCCTAAGCTTCTCAACACATAGAACCCCCCCCCCCATAATGCTCTGCAGCACAACCCCAATTAAACGGACTAGATTAATTCTCTGATCCTAATCCTATGATTGGATGGACAACATATCACTTCATACTGCAAAAGCTTTGATTGGTTGGAGTTTGTCCTACGGAACTGGTCATAATTACCATGTAGGTCTATGCCAGGGGGTGAGGCCTACGAGCCTCCTTGGTTTTATATTTAAGTCAATGTAGCCAGATGAGAATGTAAGCTAGCTGTCCTCTGGCTACACCATGGTGCTACCCCAGTGAGTGCTGTTGAAGTTACCATAGACCTTCATTGATAAAACAGTGTGTTTTAATCAATTATTTGGTGACATTAGTATAGTTTTATCTAAAAAGGCTAACTTTGTTTCATTATTTTCATTGATATTACATATCAATGAGGAGGATGGTCCTCTCCTTCCTCCTCTGAGGAGCCTGCACTGATTATGTATTTGTTTACTTATTTATATGTACTATATATATTAATTTTTTTATAAAAAAAAATATATATATATATATTTACAGGACCAGTCAAAAGTTTGGACACCTACTCATTCTTTTATTTTTACGATTGTCTACATGGTAGAATAATAGTGAAGACATCAAAACTATGAAATAACACATATGGAATCATGTAATAATGAAAATATATTTGATTCTTCAAAGTAGCCAGCCTTTGCCTTGGTGAAAGCACACACTTGGCATTCTCTCAACCAGTTTCATCTGGAATGCTTTTCCAACAGACTTGAAGGAGTTCCCACATATGCTGAGCACTTGTTGGCTGCTTTTCCTTGAGTCTGCAGTCCAACTTATCCCAAACTATCTCAATTGGTTTGAGGTCGGGTGATTGTGGAGGCCAGGTGATCTGATGCAGCACTCATCACTCTCCTTCTTGGTCAAATAGCCCTTATACAGCCTGGAGGTGTGTCAGATCATTGTCCTGTTGAAAAACAAATGATAGTCCCACTAAGCCCAAACCAGATGGAATGGTGTATCACTGCAGAATGTTGTGGTAGCCACCATCTCACCACCTCCTCCATGCTTCACGGTGGGAACCACATGCGGAGATCATCCGTTCACCTACTGTGAGTCTCACAAATACATGGTGGTGGTTAGAACCAAAAATCTCAAATTTGGACTCATCAGACCAAAGGACAGATTTCCAACAGTCTAATGTCCATTGCTTGTGTTTCTTGGCCCAAGCATGTCTCTTCTTCTTATTGGTATCCTTTAGTAGTTTCTTTGCAGCAATTTGACCATTAAGGCCCGATTCACACAGTCTCCTCTGAACAGTTGATGTTGAGATGTGTCTGTTACTTGAACTCTGAAGCATTTATTTGGGCTGCAATTTCTGAGGCTGGTAACTTTAATGAACGTATCCTCTGCAGCAGAGGTAACTCTGGGTCTTCCATTCCTGTGGTGGTCCTCATGAGAGCCAGTTTCATCATAGCGCTTGAGGGTTTTTGCAACTGCACTCGAAGAAACGTTCAAAGTTCTTAAACATTTTTACAGGTTGACTGACCTCCATGTCTTAAGGTATTTTTATTTTTATTTTTTTTTATTTCACCTTTATTTAACCAGGTAGGCTAGTTGAGAACAAGTTCTCATTTGCAACTGCGACCTGGCCAAGATAAAGCATAGCAGTGTGAACAGACAACACAGAGTTACACATGGAGTAAACAATTAACAAGTCAATAACACAGTAGAAAAAAATGGGCAGTCTATATACAATGTGTGCAAAAGGCATGAGGAGGTAGGCGAATAATACAATTTTGCAGATTAACACTGGAGTGATAAATGATCAGATGGTCATGTACAGGTAGAGATATTGGTGTGCAAAAGAGCAGAAAAGTAAATAAATAAAAAACAGTATAAAAACCGTATGGGAATGAGGTAGGTGAAAATGGGTGGGCTATTTACCAATAGACTATGTACAGCTGCAGCGATCGGTTAGCTGCTCGGATAGCTGATGTTTGAAGTTGGTGAGGGAGATAAGTCTCCAACTTCAGCGATTTTTGCAGTTCGTTCCAGTCACAGGCAGCAGAGTACTGGAACGAAAGGCGGCCAAATGAGGTGTTTGCTTTAGGGATGATCAGTGAGATACACCTGCTGGAGCGTGTGCTACGGATGGGTGTTGCCATCGTGACCAGTGAACTGAGATAAGGCGGAGCTTTACCTAGCATGGACTTGTAGATGACCTGGAGCCAGTGGGTCTGGCGACGAATATGTAGCGAGGGCCAGCCGACTAGAGCATACAAGTTGCAGTGGTGGGTGGTATAAGGTGCTTTGGTGACAAAACGGATGGCACTGTGATAGACTGCATCCAGTTTGCTGAGTAGAGTGTTGGAAGCCATTTTGTAGATGACATCGCCGAAGTCGAGGATCGGTAGGATAGTCAGTTTTACTAGGGTAAGCTTGGCGGCGTGAGTGAAGGAGGCTTTGTTGCGGAATAGAAAGCCGACTCTTGATTTGATTTTCGATTGGAGATGTTTGATGTGAGTCTGGAAGGAGAGTTTGCAGTCTAGCCAGACACCTAGGTACTTATAGATGTCCACATATTCAAGGTCGGAACCATCCAGGGTGGTAATGCTAGTCGGGCATGCGGGTGCAGGCAGCGATCGGTTGAAAAGCATGCATTTGGTTTTACTCTCGTTTAAGAGCAGTTGGAGGCCACGGAAGGAGTGCTGTATGGCATTGAAGCTCGTTTGGAGGTTAGATAGCACAGTGTCCAATGACGGGCCGAAAGTATATAGAATGGTGTCGTCTGCGTAGAGGTGGATCAGGGAATCGCCCGCAGCAAGAGCAACATCATTGATATATACAGAGAAAAGAGTCGGCCCGAGAATTGAACCCTGTGGCACCCCCATAGAGACTGCCAGAGGACCGGACAGCATGCCCTCCGATTTGACACACTGATCTCTGTCTGCAAAGTAATTGGTGAACCAGGCAAGGCAGTCATCCGAAAAACCGAGGCTATTGAGTCTGCCGATAAGAATATGGTGATTGACAGAGTCGAAAGTCTATTGATAGACTGTTGTTTCTATTCACTTTTATTTGAGCTGTTCTTGCCAAAATATGGACTTGGTCTTTTACCAAATAGGGCTGTCTTCTGTATACCAACCGTACCTTGTCACAACACTACTGATTGGCTCAAATGCATTTGGAAGGAAAGAATTCCACGAATGTACTTTTAACAAGGAACATCTGTTAATTGAAATGCATTCCAGGTGACTACCTCATGAAGCTGGTTAAGAGAAAGTCAAGAGTGTGCAAAGCTGTCACCAAGGTGAAGGGTGGCTACTTTGGAAGAATCTTAAATATAAAATATATTTTGATTGAACCATTTTTTTGTTGTTGGTTACTACATGATTCCATATGTGTTATTTCTTTCTATGATGTAGAAAATAGTTAAAGAAAAACCTTGAATGAGTAGGTGTGTCCAAACTTTTGACCGGTATGGTATGTTTTTTTTATTCTATTATACAGGGCGCATTTCGAAAGGAGACCTAGGTGTCATTATCTTCCCTGTCCAAATAAAGATTAGATAACACACACATTATGTAGCCTACTGGATGTAACATAACTAACCCCTGAAAAGGGCCTGCCGTTTGTGGGCCAATTTTATGCAAGGGATTATGGCTATGCCGCTAGGCCAGAGGATGACTTCAGAGCTCCATGATTGTATAGAGGGCAACTTTGAGTAAAAACGTTTAATGTTGCCCGTCACAAAGCGGCGGTTTGTTTTCATAGCAACACCTCGTACTTTCAAACATCCATGCCCCATGCTATGATCTGCGCTGTCATGGGGCATTGTCTTCTGAAAACATTCCTCTTTCAATTGTTCATTCATTCACTCACTTGTTCCTCCCCCTCTCCACTCACTCTTTCCCCCTGTCATTCCTGTTTTCTAACAGAGATAAGTGATGAAATGTCTTTGTATGAATCACAGTTTGCAGCTGAAGGTGTCCTTTGTCTCTTAGTCCTTAGTCTCTTATCCTCACTCTTATCCTCAGATGAAGCCCTTTCGTTGGCTGTGTACAGCCTGTAGATGAGTGCATTGTGGTCATATTTACCTGATTTCTCTACGTTGTTTCAGAGTTGCAGAAAGCTCTTCAGAAGAAGCCCAAAAAGACATGTATTGTGAAGATGGTGGGGACAAGGAACCTGTGGAAAAACATTGTGGTCCTCTGCGTGAACTCGTAAGAATCTTTGTTTGTGTGTGTGTGTGTGTGTGTGTGTGTGTTCCTGTGTGAGTTTATGTAGTATTGTGTGCGTGTGTCCATGATGCAGCTGCCAGTCAGACGACTCTGGGTGTTTAAGCGATACTTCAGGATTTTGGCAATGAGGCCCTTTGTCTACTTCCCCAGAGTCAGATGAACTTGTGGATAACATGTTTGTCTCTGCGTTCAGTTTGAAGGAAGTTTCTCACTTCCATTTGCTCAATTGCTATAGCGCAATGACTGGAAGTCTATGGGAACAGCTAGCATAACAGCTAGCATGCTGGCTGTTCCTGTAGACTTCCAGTCATTGTGGTAACACTCGTTAGCATTGGCTCCTGAAACTACCTATAAACCGGTGTGCCTATTGACCTGTCAGCCCGATGCAGTGGCCGTCTGCTTTTAGCAGGCCTGTCTGTCTGTCTATCCATCAGTCTGTCCATCCCTCTGTCTTCCTGTCTCTGTGCTGTTTGCAGTCCTGCCTCTGTCCATTTGTCTGTCCGCCGGTTTTTCTGTCCATTGGCCTTCAGAACAAGCTTCACCTCTCCTCACTCGCGTAACGCAGTCATTTGTAGACAGCAGACTTAGACACAGCCCAGGCTATTTCAGTGCACAGTGTCCCTGGCTGTAGTCTGACCATACATTTTTCATGAGCTGTGTTCTTATGAGAGAACTGGAGACGAGCAAGAGGGTTTGTTTCATAGAAATACACTTTCCTCTTTTTTTTCCTTTTTTTTCCCCTTCATCTTCTGAACTCTCTGTCTGAACTCATATGGTCTTTCTTTGTCCTCTCCCAATATCCCTCTTTCTTTCTCTCTGTCCTCTGTACACTCATCTCCTTACTTCTTTCTCCCTCTCTTGCACTACCACACACCCATTATCCCTGTTTTCATTTTCTCTTTCTTGATACCCTTTTCTCTCTCTCTCTCTCTCGCTATATCCAGACTGACGGGCTATGGGATCCACCATTGCTTTGCCCGCAGTATGATGGACCACCACGAGACCCACGAGTCCACCATGTTCCACAACTTCTACGCTGACTACTACACCATGGCGGGCATCGCAGTGGCATCATGCATTGCACTGTGCCCGGCAGTGTCCCTGATGGGGAGGAGGGGTGGCCTGCTCATGTTCATGATAATCACTGCACTAGCATCACTGCTGCAGCTAGGCCTGCTCAACTGTGAGTAGCCTACAGTATAATACGCAATGGTATAGTGCACACACACACACACACACACACAGCTGCCTCTTCCTATACGCCAACTATGCAGTGCGTGTAGGGCCCCGTGGCCACTAGGGGGCCCCTGACCAAAAACATATTTTTTTTTCTGTTGAGAGTTAGAAAAGTAGAACCCACATTTCGAAACTTTGGTAGTGCATCAGTTTTCCTCTTATGTCAGGCAATCAATTAGCCAGTGTCAGCTAACATTGCTAGGTAAGGTAGTCTAGCCAGCTGGTAGGCCTAATCGTCACCAAATTACTGACGGCCGAGCACGCAGGTCATGTGCTCAGGGGGCCCTGACCTCCTGGGGGTGGAGGTGAAATAGTCTTTAGCTACTGTATAGTTGTTTTGATGATGATGTTTGAATGTAGGTCTGTGGGAGGTGGCCTCTTTGCTGTGTAACAAGGACGGATGTTGTCCGAAATTTGACAGTTCCTAGTCCTTTTTTTTAAAAGTCACAAATGTTAAGGGAACATATAGTTAACCTAGACCTACAAAATACACTTTGAGATCGTTCAAACAGCAAACATATTGTCTTGTTATTGCTATGGTGTAACCAGTGTGTGTTTTGTGACGAAGTGTGTGTGTGTGATCATTTGACTACATATTAACCTGTTTCTGTTTTCCTCTCTCTCCCTGTGGCTCCTATAGTACTGGGGAAATACAGTGTACATCTGAATATAGGTACAGTACAACCATCGATTTCTCTCCTCTTCATTCTTGTGGGAACTCAGCCCATATTTCCCTGGTTGCAGTTGCTCTACCCTAGACTCTTAACTAATCAATAGCCCATAATTCTGGATCTTAACTGTTTACTCCATTTTATAATCCGCTTACTGGAAATACTGCAACTGCTCGATTTTTTTTTTTTTTTTTTTTTTTAAACAACAAGGTCCTAGGCAGATGAGAGAATTCCACAATAAATGGATAACCAATCTACTGTCTTAAATGTGGTTCAAGCTGTTAGAAACACATTATGATCGCTGGCTAGCTGCAGATGTCTTAACGTGATTTCTTTGATGTGATTAGACAAAGACTGGAGGAACTCTGACATTTGTGTAAGATTGGAGGACACTAAGAAAATGTCAGTGTTCCAACATAGTAGCAGAAAGACAAGGGTGCTTTGCAGTGTGTTTTGTTGTGCAATGGAGGGGGTTTAAAGCAAAGGTTGGTATTTCACCATCACTGCGACCTAAATACTGTGACTGTGACTTGGCCTATCTTCTCCCACTCTCCCACCCACTCCCTAAGAACAACAAACTCAAACTCATTGCAGAGTTCAGTCAGATCCCGTTAGCGCAAACCATGGCGTGTCGTTTCTGTTTGCCGACTGAGTGACAGTTCAAACACAGGCACCATGGGGCTCAGAACGCCCGTAGGCATCGAGGAATGAATACATCTCTCAAGGACAAGCTATCTGCATTCTGTTTACTGCATAAACACACATTCAGATCCAGCCTGCTTGTCCTTCACAGTGAAACATTACAGCTAACACATGGAACCAGCAGTAGGCTAGTCGTGCAACTTGGTAGTACTACAGTCCATTATAACGAATAAACCTGACGTTGACTGTGTAATAACCACACTACTGCATGGTATTATAGTACGTTATATGGTTTTATCGCCATCGTTCATCATAACTTTTTATTTATTTTTTAAATCTTGCCTGTTCTTCATGTAACTTCTTGCAACTATTAGAAGTCTTCCTGTCTGTGTTTCACTTCCCGATCCTTGCTCTGTTCTGATGATCCTCTCTGTTTGGCTCTGTCTCATTGACCCTAGCTAACCTAAGTAGCCTCTAGCCCTCTTCTTCCCCTGTGTGTTTATCTAGCTCCTCTCTTCTTTCCGTTCTCTCCATCCCTAGTCCTCCACCTGGCAGCAGAATTAGCTTGGCCTGTTGTCCGACAGCCAGAGGATTAGAGAGGAGCAGCAAACTGATCTGAGTTCTGCCTCAGATTATCCGCTTAGGGCAACTTAAACATGTCTCATTCAGCAACAAACTCATCCGAGACCAGTTTCAGATGTTCTTCTGGCAACTTCAAACATGTCTCGTTCAGCAACAAACTGATACTGAGACCACTTTCAGATGATCGTCTGTCAATTTTGAACATGTCTCGTTCAGCAGCACCTTGTGTTAGTTCTAGGATTGTTTTGCTGCTGTTTAGCTGAGGATCAGACAGATCAACGTCAGGGTAATCCTTCATGGCTAGTTTAGTTAAATGGATAACATGGTCAGGGTGATGGACAACATACAGGATGCTCAACAACACAGACTCATGGGAATTATGTAACAGTCTAAGTACATTTTAATAGGATCATCTTACTACTTTAATAACAACCTGCTCTTTGAGAATGTATTAGATACTGTTCATCAGTGCACTGAGCCTTCTAATATGAGAATAATTCATTCAGGGTTAGATATAGTATTTTTCTTTTTGAGTTAATCTCCCCTTTTCTACAGTACATTAGAATGTATTATCTCTGTATGCTGGCTGGATAATTGTTATGTTTGCTTTCTTGCTATGCAGAGTACTCGGATACACAAATCTCAACTTAATACGGAGTCGTGTTTAATGGCTGACTCGTATGTTGCCGTCTGTCTGTACAGAGCGCTCAGATACGCTGAATAAGAACTTCTCCATCGCCTTCTCCATCATCGGCATGTTCTCCTCCCACGCTGTCAGCAACTTGAGCATCTTCTTCTGCGCTGAGATCACGCCCACCGTCATCAGGTAAGCCCACCCACGCGCTGGGAACGGACCACTGGAGCGTACCACAGAGAGGGGCTGAGGGATAGGTTTCAGAGGGGGCTGTCAGTCAGGATATGTGCAGGCCAGGGATGAGGAGAAAGCTTCATGGAAATCAAAAACGGGGTTCCATTTTCTTCCCCTTTTTATTCAGAGATGGGTCGGGTCAAGTGTCTGGTTAATTTTCTAACATTTTACAGAACATTCATTCTGTCAAGCTATGAAAAACATACCGTATACACATCTGGATTTGGAGAAAGATAAAGAGGTGTGGAGTTTGAAGGTTGCTGTCGTCATGTAGTGTGAAGGGAAAATACCCTGTTTTATGATGCGCACTATCATAATGGAATGTAGTCGCAGTCTTTGATCTCAATAGAGAGGATCATGATTCAGTGTCTCTGACCTGCCAGGATATCACCAGAATATTACTACCCTGCTATAAGCACTTAAAATGAGTGTGTGATCATGGATCTCTTGTTATATGCACAACCATAATAAAGGTGTTGTTCAATATCCATATTTTTAAAATATTATTATTCATTTATTTAACCTTTTATTTTGACAGTGAGTCATGCCGAGACCGAGGTCTCTTTCACAGATCAGCCTGGTTTTGAATTAGCCTTTCCCTCACTTGACAAACTGACACAGCTTTGGATCATCATCATCATGATGCTGTGTTGTGTTATGTAAGGTATGGTGCACTGTGCTGCCTGAAGAGTGACTGTGGATCGCCACCTGGTGGCCAGTCACAGAGCAGACAGGAGAGAAATGAGGGTACTGCCTTGGCAGGATACTGTTACATGGTATTGCAGCAGTCTCTGCTGCTGTGGGTGTAAAATGGCAAGGACATGTCAATAACACAGACCACGTGTGTCTGCATAAGGAAATGAGAATAGTAGGGGCTGGAATGTGCTATTGAATGTGAATATAAAAGAAAGCATTGAAATGGAATGGACTTGGAATGTAACAAAGCAGAACATTGCACTGGAAATGGCAGAGGTTTCAGGGCACACCTTTTCTACAGGATGGATATGGTTTAAAGACTGTGGGGCTTGGAGGTTGGTTTGGGATCGGGTGTAGTCATGTTCTTCAGAGATAGTGACTTCCTAACTGATGGTCTTGTCTCTCTCCGTAGGGGTGGGGGTCTGGGCCTGGTGCTCGCCAGCGCTGGCTTCGGCATGCTGACCGCCCCCATCATGGAACTCCACAACCAGAAGGGCTACTTCCTTCACCACATCATCTTCGCCTGTTGCACCCTCATCTGCATCATCTGCATTCTCCTCCTCCCCGAGACGCGCTACCAGCCCCTGCCCGAGACCCTGGCCGACGGGGAGTGTTACACCCGCCAGCCCCTGCTGCCCCCCAGGAGGCCTGGCGAACAGCGCCTCCTCCTGGCCCAGGTGGAGAGCAACAGGGACTACACCCGGGTCCATGACACGCCGCTGCACGAGGCGGCCGCCACCGCCGTCTCCACAATGGACTTCACGGCGTCCTCCGCTGTTGACCGCGCAGCACCATCGGTTATTGATATTTCGGCGCCCTCCGCTAGGACGTTAATGTCACACCAGCATGAGTCTGATGGCAAATCCACTGAAGACTCCATTGATATACCCCTCATTAATTCTGTTGCCCCTTCATCCACTTTCAATGTTGATGATGAGACAACTCCCTCCCCTACTAAAGACATTACCACTGACCCCCTCACAGAAGATACCCATACATCCATCTTGGTCAACACCATTTCCCCTGTCACTGAAACTCTTCCCATCTCTTTATTGGAATCAACCATTCTGCCAGTACTTGATTCAACCCCTACCTCCGCATTGTACCCTTCCACTCCTAGTTCCGTAGTGGATCCTTCCACTCCACCTGTTATAGAATCCACCCTCACTTCATTGGATGCTCCAGAAGTAATTGAAACTCCCCCTACCTCCACATTGGACTCTCCCCCTGTCATAGAAACCACCTCTACATTGGACTCTACCATTCCCCCTGTCATAGAAACCACCTCTACATTGGACTCTACCATTCCCCCTGTCATAGAAACCACCCCTACATTGGACTCTACCACTCCCCCTGTCATAGAAACCACCCCTACATTGGACTCTGCCACTCCCCCTGTACTTGACCTTCTACCCCCCTCTCCAACACCCTCCCCTGGTCCTGTCATCAGTGACATTTTTCTCCCTCCCCCCATGGCGGACTGTACGACTCCTATTGATTCTGCTGACCACATAACCACAGACCCGATCATATACTCTCTAGATGACAAACTCCCCGCTCCTCCTCCCCCTACATCAGACTGTACCATTCCCCTTCTCATAGACTCTGTCCATACTCCAGAGTTGGACTCTTCATCCCCATGTGTTAATAATGTTATTGTTTCTCACACTTACCCTGTCGTAGCTCATTCCCTTGTTCATCCCCCCATCCGCCCACCACCACCCAATGACTCAGGTCATATCCCCACAACAGTGGACTCTTCCATTCCCCCTGTCATGGACACTGTTCACAGCCCCACTGTGGACTCTACCACTCACCCCATCACGGATATTGTTCAACCCCTTTCATTGGACTCTACCATTCCGCTTGTCATAGACTCTCAGCACCCCAACGTAACAGACTCTGAGACCACAGAGGCGGCCACCGCTTCCACAATAATGGACTGTACCATCTCCTCCCCCGTAGACTCGGGAATCCTCCCTATAATGGACTGTACTATCTCAGAAAACCGCGTCATCAACGGGGTGGCGTCGTCATGATCCAAGGCTCTACCTCTGGAACAAGGAGGTGTGCCACTCCCTCGTGGAGGAAGAAGTCCTGGACATCCAGGTTACATGTATGGAGTCACTAACTGGCTGATCAGGCCTCAGACATTTTGGCTGCTCTGTAGGGAGAATGCCAGTGACAGACAGGAGAGGGAACAGCTTGATATGGGGATGAGTGTATCTCTGACACCTTTTACTGGGAACAGCCAGAAAACAGGACAGGGGGACCGTGCTGCGGTGACAGTAATGAGTGGTTACTCTGCCACAGTGCGGAACTGTAAATAACTGACATCATCAGCGTTTTACATAGTTGTTGTTGGAGGAATCTGTATGTGTCATTTTAGACTGAGATACTGCCAGCCAAAACTCCCTTTGACTTCCTCTGACACTTTATCCCAATGCTTAGTTGGAGATGCTATACATACCACTAAAAACCATTTGACTGTACATTTGCCTCAATTGCAGACTTAGATGTACGCCCAATGTGTTTGATGTACATTTGCCTTATGTAGAAAAAAAATACTTTAAGAATACAATGCAGAATTTTGAATGTCAACAGTGCCAGATATCTAAACTGAGTTTAGAGTCACCCAATTGTTTTTGTTGTCAGAAACTGAATGGAATCTGTGTAGGGAAAAGAGCAATTTGCCAAATATGAAAAAAACAAAAGAAGGGCAATAAAAGTTTTGCCCCAAGTATTGGAGGTGTTTTAATGTATGATGCAATGAGTTAAAAAATGACAAGCGAAACATCTGAAGACTTCAGTCCTTAGTGTTATACAAGCATGGGTGTATGAAAAGGTACTAGAGAAAGAGAATGTCGCGAACTGAGGAGACATGTTCATACATTTATTAGGACTATGGACTGTTTATGTGGAGAGAAGGAGAGCTGTACCGGTGACGTGGTAGAAGTGAGAGGTCTGTTGGTCCTTTAGGACTATGTTGTGCTTGTTGACGTTGCGGTCCTGTAAGTGAAACATTTGAGAATTTACAGACTATATCAAATGTTTCATGGGACATTTGTTTCCACTCTTAAAAAAACATTAATGAATTGTACTGTAGGCAATTGGATCTTGTTAATGTGATACTCTAGGTCAAATTGCGTAGTTTGTGTGCTACTGATGTTGCGCTTGATCACAAAAACAAACAAAAATATTGCCATTATTTCACGGGGGGGGGTGTCCTTAGTGTATAAAGATAGGCGGTACTGTTAACATTATTTGTGTGAATGTAAGTGGCACTTTAATCTTCGCTACGGGGACTGAGCATGTAAACAAAAATGTGAACTTTTCCATGAAACAAAGAGGTGATGTTCAAATGTTACCTAAAAAATCACAAGAGCTATCTCTGAAATGGACACATGAATGACAAAAGGATTTTGTCTTCATTACAAATACATCTGTCATTGCCACCATCTTGTGTGTGTTTTCTACATGTAATTAGCATATTTGGTGACGTAAAAATATTTGAAGTATATTTCCCAAATAATATACCAGAAATATTTCAACTTCACCAAAGTATGCAACATTTATATTTGTGATATTGACTCAAATTCTGTTTCGTTTTGAAATGTAGGCTTATCCCTCTTTTTTTCTCCTCTTTTTCTTTTTTTTTTTACTTCAAAACTTTACCATTTACTTGAATTACTTTCATTGTAATCAATACAGACATGATAGCGAAATGTCATCATTATTGGAAAAGCTATAACAAATGTCTCTGATTATTTTAATTAAAACAAAAATATATGAAGAGCTTTCTTTTTCTTTGAAAAACCCAAATGTCTAGTGTCAACGTCATGTTTTACCAACGTCTGTGAATGACTGACTATTGACAATAGTACATACCGGGCAAACAAAATGGTGGCTGTCAGTTCACTGGTTAGGCAATTGCATCAGATTGTGTTAGGCCACTGTTTTACAAATACAACATCACTTGTTGTGATGTAAAGCTTCTTTCTTTTCAAAAATCTTTCACATATTGTCCTTTTCAAATACCATGGAGTCCTGTCTTTTACAGTGTGTTTAATATCTATTTAAAATGGAAAATACAATGGCTTTGGAGGTGACCAAAATATCATGCAATAGCAGCCACTGATCACTCAACTGTACACTAATCATAAAGTGGTCATCACAACACACACTGTCATGTAGTTCTGTGGATATAAAAATGACTATGTAAATACTAAAAGTGTAACGACCTACTTTCCGTATATTCTCTGGTTATTTCCTGGTAAATAAGCACACTGTTAAAGAAGATATACTTGTTGCTGTGGTCTTCATTCCTAATACTACATACACCTTGTTCGGAAAATTCAAGCACGGTAGAGAAAGGATATGTGAATCAAGTAAAACTTCATTACACCCCTGTATGAGCCTCTTAGCTTCTTTTAACATCTAATAGACTTCACGGCTCAAACCATAATGTCTCCTGTACTCCCGTCGAGTCAGATTAGTACATTTGGTTAGCTGTGAAGTGAGGACGGTGTTACTAACGCACGAAAGTCTATTGACACTGGAACAGAGGTCAATCGTACAAATGTTAAGAGTATATTGTCTGCAGCTGTAGCAATACTTCTCACCCCACATTTCTTGAACTGCAACCGCTCTTGTCTTAAAATGTCACAATACAACACATTACAACCTTTCATTACAGTCTCTGATTTCATATGTGACAGCATCGTCCGCACCAGCGATGGTGTATGCTTGGTCAGATGTATAATGACACATTCTATTTCTATGGGTAGAGTGGGATGATGGCTTGGAAAGTGGCTACACTAAAACGGTACAAGTAGATGGACAATATAATACATTGAGTATACAGTGGTAAAGAAAATGCAGACTGATATGTAAACTAACTTTGATTTGCTGTGCATTGATAGGTTGTGCTGTGATACAGTGGTCTGGAAATGGTTCTCAACTGATCAAATGGCTCCCCTCATCCTAAATTGTCCCCACTTCAGCCAAACTATGTTGCGGAAATGAGAAATAATCCTGATATAACAGTTTCTGTTTTTACATGATTTGAATGAATGAATGAATGTAAAAACATGGATTTTACCAGTTTAATTTTCCCTTTTTTGTTTTAACTTGTATAATGCATTTGTATATAAGCCATACGTGTCGTAATAAACTTCACTATTTATTGATCAATGATGCATTCTGGGTCGTGGTTGAGTTAATTGGTCTGCAGACAATTTCCAAGCCACCTCTTGAATCTTGAGGTGTTTTTGTGCAAGGTTCTTGTTTTATGTTTTTTTTTTTTTTCACTTGATGATGTCCTCTCTAACCCAAGATAATGACAAGGGCATAAAGGGTGTCAATTCTCTATGTAATGGATCAGCTGTCAATATTCACATTCTTAATGAATTGTGGATTCATGTTGGTGTACTGCTGTGCCTGGAAAGTCTTCCCCTAAATATGATTCAGTAATTTAGTTATATTGATTAGCACTTCACTACACCCACAACATCTGATACACATTTTTTATGTCAGCAATCAAATTTGATTTGATCTTTATATTTTAAGGCCATATACTAGCTAACCAAAATAACTCACTCATGCTGCCAATAGATTTTTCAGCTTGGAATACTCTGATTTTAACCACTTCCTGTTGTATGATGTCATACAATAAAGCAATACATGGCGAACGTGCTCCCAGGTGAAGGCTTTTCCTGTCTCTGATAAACAAGTGATTAATAAGAACAAATAAGTAACCTGTCTTTGATGGGAACGTTGTGGACGGTATAGTTGCAAAGCTCCAAACTGACCTCTATTGGACAAAATATAGGCTACACCTGAAGCAGATTCAGGACTGCAAGGTACATGGACAATGCCTTGGTTATATTGAAAGGGGGCGTATTTATCGACAACTAGGCTGTATTTCCTTAACTTGTAAACTAACAGCTAGGCCTATGCGCCACGTATTAGATTAAAAGTGCTTGGCAACAACCCGCATTTTGGCCCGGGACAGGGTGATGTCATGGAGAGTGATGCAGCAGGATCCTCATCCCGTCCACTGCATCAAACCGGTGCCCGCTGATAGGCTGGTGCACACATTTGGGATGCAGCACAGGTGTGACGTCACCCAATCAGCATCAACATGATGAGTCTCCCTTGGTTTACCGATCGCCATAAGAATGTAACAACTGCTGAGAGGCGAGAAACACAGTGGTCGCAACCAGGTTGAGGGCACTGTTGTTAGTTGAGACAAAAGGCTGCTATCTGCGTGCACCCAAAAGGCATCATCATGAGGGAGATTGTTCATATCCAGGCCGGGCAATGTGGAAACCAGATTGGTGCGAAGGTAGGTGTTATGTGTATATTTGTCTAGACGCAGAGGTTATTATAGAGCAATCCTTGTTTTTGTTACATGTTTACAATTTTGTCCCAACATGAATCGCACTACATTTTCCAAGAGAACAAAATCAGCCATCTAGTATTTTGGGGTCATGTTTTTGGACGAATGTCTCGTGGAAATGAGTGTTTCATTTATTCACAACTATAAAATGCCATTAGGTTGATTATGGGTGTGTTGCTTTTGGACTTGGGCTAGGAGCCAAAGGGTCTGCAGTGGTGTCGCGCACCTGCGGGGCTGGCGCGTCATGCTGTCGCCAAAAGGAGCTGCGCCATAGCGATAGACTACGCACAACGGCCGTCCAGTACTTTTCCATGTCTTGATCAGGTTATAGCCAGATCTCTTAGGTCAAACTATGAAGCATCACGTTTGCATGACCTATTCTCTGTCCCATTTTTAGTTCTGGGAGGTGATAAGTGACGAACATGGCATCGACCCCACCGGCAGTTACCAAGGTGACAGTGACCTGCAGCTGGAGAGGATTAACGTGTACTACAATGAAGCATCAGGTAAATACATCTCAATTTACTATCTAGATTGGTCTTTAAGTAATCTCTGCATGCATCTAAACAACAGGTCTAAGAAAATAATCAACCATAAACTGAGTGTACAAAACATTACAAGCACCAGCTCTTTCCATGACTGACAAGGTGAAAGCTGTGATCCCTTATTTAAGTCACTTGTTAAATCCACGTCAATCGGTGTAGATGAACAGGAGGAGACAGGGTTAAAGAAGGATTTTTAAGTCTTGAGACAGTTGAGACATTGATTGTGTGTGTGTGTGTGTGTGTGTGTGCCTTTTCAAAGGGTGAATGAGCAAGACAACATATTTAAGTGCCTTTGAATATTGAAGTGCTTTTTGATATGGTAGTAGGTGCCAGGCGCACTCATTTGAGTGTGTCAAAAACGGCAGCGCTGCTGGGTTTTCACGCTCAACAGTTTCCTATGTGTGTAACAAGAATGGTCCACCACCCAAAGGACATCCAGCCAACTTGACACAACTATGGGAAGCATTAGAGTCAACATGGGCCAGCAATCCCTGTGGAACGTTTTTGACACCTTGTAAAGTCCATGCCCTAACAAATTGTGTCCGTTCTTAAGGCAAAGGGGGTGCACCTCAATATTAGGAGGTGTTCCTAATGTTTTGTACACTGTGTGCTTTGGCCTTGCCCTAAATAAACTCAGAATGAAAACTATATTCCCTGGTGATGAAAATTGCTGACCTTTTTTGACTTGCAAACTCATGCACTGTAGGCCAAATTTTAAATTGATAATGTGACATTGTGTCCATATTATCTGTCTGGGTGCAGTGGGCCCTGTGGCAGGGCAGGGGAAATGAGGACAGCAGCAGGGACCTGTCAATCTCTCTCCCTCCCGGTCTCTCTCTTTCTCTCCCTGTATCACCTCTTTCTCTGCAGCATCATCTCTCTCTCCCTCTCTTTCTCTCTCTGGCTCTCTCTCCGTCTCTTAAGAGCCCGTCGCGGAGGGGTGGCTTGTATATATCTGCAGTGAGTGCAGTCTCTGTAAAACCAACCCAACCCTAACGCTTGCCTTCTGTCTGCGTTGGTCTGATTTTTTTATTTTATTGCCCAGGCATTTGAAGGTCATGGCCATGCAGAATCCCAACCTTTGTCTCTGTCTCTCTCTCATACGGAACAGTCAGTCTCCTATGGCAAACCAGCCAGACTGCAGATTCTGGGGCCTATAGTAGCCTACATGTCCTGTAGTTAGCACCGATCCTATTTCCTGTGCGTGCAATGCTAAGCACTATTGACCTCTTGTTAACGTGGCTCTGATTGAATATCTACTCATAGAGAAATGCGCATAGCAGCATGATAAGATGATATGAAGATAAGAGAGAAAATGTGTCATGTCTACTGGGAGATGCCATCTTGGTCTGAATGAATTCAGCTTAGCTCAGCCTCCTTGGACTGGAGCTAGCAGTTTTTCTGTGCTGCAGTCTGCAAGGGAGGCTGAGTGAGTGAGTGAGAGAAAGCGAGCGGGAGAGCCCATCCTCCTTCCCTCCCTAAACCTGATGTCCCTGCCACTCCTCCCCCACAGGTAACAAGTTTGTCCCCCGGGCCATCCTGGTGGATCTGGAGCCAGGCACCATGGACTCTGTCCGCTCAGGGCCCTTCGGCCAGCTCTTCAGACCAGACAACTTTGTCTTTGGTGAGTAGTGGTTATCCAACCGGGTTCCAGATTGTTTTATGCTATCTTGCCCAGCCTGGTCCCAGATCTGTCTGTG
This sequence comes from Oncorhynchus nerka, assembly GCF_034236695.1. NCBI lineage: Eukaryota > Metazoa > Chordata > Actinopteri > Salmoniformes > Salmonidae > Oncorhynchus > Oncorhynchus nerka. Next base: position 67,049,190 of record NC_088415.1, read on the forward strand.
CTGTCTTGCCCAATGGGTCATCATCATGTCCTGTCAGCACTTCCATCCTCAACCCACAGCATGTCTGTGTCAGCATCCACTGTCATTTCCTCTGAAGCCAAGCTTAGTTTAACTTTGACATAGATAGACGGTGTGTTCAGTGTGCAACTTTTCTGCAACAGCTCAGCAATGTACCAGGAAGGGAATGCAATGGTCGGTCGAGCGGTTGTGTCAGGCACAGACAGCTAGCATGGCGCAGCAGAAAACAGGGCATAGACTGCTACTGTTGCAGTGCCCATCAAGATGGGGATATAGCGTTAAATCAAATCCACCCACGACACCTTGCCAATTCTACTGCATAAAGGATTAGTAAGGCTACATTCCACATCCTATTGTATATGCAGACTTCTACACTATAATATTTTAGATCATGGTAATGGTACTCTTGATCATGCTCAATTAAGCTGTTATTGGCCACTCTTAACAAACTGGAATTGTCTCTCTCAATGGAAACTGACAAATAATATGCCCGGTGCATTTGCTTGTTAACTGGTTAACTGACTTTTCATGCTAACTGATTGCTACAGTTGAAGTCGGAAGATTACATACACTTAGGTTGGAGTCATTAAAACTTGTTTTTCAACCACTCCACAAATTGTTAACAAACTATAGTTTTGGCAAGTCTGTTAGGACATCTACTTTGTGCATGACATAAGTAATTTTTGTTTACAGACAGATTATTTCACTTATAATTCACTGTATCACAATTCCAGTGGGTCAGAAGTTTACATACATCAAGTTGACCGTGCCTTTACACAGCTTGGAAAATTCCAGAAAAGGATGTCATAGCTTTAGAAGCTTCTGATAGGCTAATTGACATCATTTGATTCAGTTGGAGGTGTACCTGTGGATGTATTTCAAGACCTACCTTCAAACTCAGTGCCTCTTTGCTTGACATCATGGGAAAATCCAAAGAAATCAACCAAGACCTCAGAAAAAGAAGTCTGGTTCATCCTTGGGAGCCATTTCCAAATGCCTGAAGGTACCACGTTCATCTGTACAAACAATAGTACGCAAGTATAAACACCATGGGACCACGCAGCCGTCATACTGCTCAGGAAGGAGACGCGTTCTGTCTCCTAGAGATGAACGTACTTTGGTGCGAGAAGTGCAAATCAATCCCAGAACAACAGCAAAGGACCTTGTGAAGATGCTGGAGGAAACGGGTACAAAAGTATCTTTATCCACAGTAAAAATGAGTCCTATATCGACATAACCTGAAAGGCCGCTCAGCAAGGAAGAAGCCACTGCTACAAAACCGCCATAAAAAAGCCAGACTACGGTTTGCAACTGCGCATGGGGACAAATATTGTACTTTTTGGAGAAATGTCCTCTGGTCTGATGAAACCAAAATAGAACTGTTTGGCCATAATGACCATTGTTATGTTTGGAGGAAAAGGGGGGGATGCTTGCAAGCCGAAGAATACCATCCCAACCGTGAAGCACGGGGGTGGCAGCATCATGTTGTGTGTGTGTGTGTGTGTGTGCTTTGCTGCAGGAGGGACTGGTGCGCTTCACAAAATAGATGGTTTTCCTTTCTCATGATGCCATGTGGATATATTGAAGCAACATCTCAATACATCAGTCAGGAAGTTAATGCTTGGTTGCAAATGGTTCTTCCAAATGGACAATATACCCCAAGCATACTTCCAAAGTTGTGGCAAAAGGGCTTAAGGACAACAAAGTCAAGGTATTGGAGTGGCCATCACAAAGCTCTGACCTCAATCCTATAGAAAATTTGTGGGCAGAACTGAAAAAGTGTGTGAGCAAGGAGGCCTAAGAACCTGCCTCAGTTACACCAGTTCTGTCAGGAGGAATGGGCTAAAATTTACCCAACTTATTGTGGGAAGCTTTTGGAAGGCTACCCGAAACGTTTGACCAAAGTTAAGCAATTTAAAGGCAATGCTACAGAATACTAATTGAGTGTATGTAAACTTTTGACCAACTTGGAATGTGATGAAAGAAATGAAAGCTGAAATAAATCATTCTCTCTACTATTATTCTGACATTTCACATTCTAAAAATAAACTAACTGACCTAAGACGGGGAATTTTTTAAAGGATTAAATGTCAGGAATTGTGGAAAAACTGAGTTTAAAAAAAATGTTGGCTAAGGTGTAAGTAAACTTCTGACTTCAACTGTAGATGTGTATTAGCACACAAAGGTGCGATGTCTCTAACACAGGTTCACCATGGGTCTTTCAGGTCAGAGTGGAGCTGGTAACAACTGGGCTAAAGGCCACTACACAGAGGGAGCCGAGTTGGTCGACTCTGTCCTGGACGTAGTCAGGAAGGAGTCTGAGAACTGTGACTGCCTCCAGGGCTTCCAGCTTACCCACTCCCTGGGAGGGGGCACCGGCTCTGGCATGGGCACCCTGCTCATCAGCAAGATCCGCGAGGAGTACCCCGACCGCATCATGAACACCTTCAGCGTCATGCCCTCACCCAAGGTGTCAGACACTGTGGTGGAGCCCTACAATGCCACCCTGTCAGTCCACCAGCTGGTGGAGAACACAGATGAGACCTTCAGCATCGACAACGAGGCTCTCTACGACATCTGCTTCCGTACCCTCAAACTCACCACGCCCACCTACGGAGATCTCAACCACCTGGTGTCGGCCACCATGAGCGGGGTTACCACCTGCCTGCGCTTCCCTGGTCAGCTTAACGCTGACCTCCGCAAGCTGGCTGTTAACATGGTGCCCTTCCCCCGCCTGCATTTCTTCATGCCCGGCTTCGCCCCTCTAACCAGCAGGGGGAGCCAGCAGTACCGTGCCCTCTCCGTGCCCGAGCTCACACAGCAGATGTTTGACGCAAAGAACATGATGGCCGCCTGCGACCCTCGCCACGGCCGCTACCTCACCGTGGCCGCCATCTTCCGCGGGCGCATGTCCATGAAGGAGGTGGACGAGCAGATGCTGAGTGTGCAGAACAAGAACAGCAGCTACTTCGTAGAATGGATCCCCAACAACGTGAAGACGGCCGTCTGCGACATCCCGCCCCGCGGCCTCAAGATGTCTGCCACCTTCATCGGCAACAGCACGGCCATCCAGGAGCTGTTCAGGAGGATCTCTGAGCAGTTCACCGCCATGTTCCGCCGTAAGGCCTTCCTTCACTGGTACACCGGAGAGGGTATGGACGAGATGGAGTTTACAGAAGCTGAGAGCAACATGAACGACCTGGTGTCTGAGTACCAGCAGTACCAGGACGCCACCGCTGACGAGATTGGCGAGTATGAAGAAGACGAGCTGGAGGATGAGGAGCAGGATGTCCAGCAGCACCATGATGTCCGCCACTGAGGGATGCCGGGTAGAAGCAGCACAGCAGTCTGTATGTTATATCCACCAGTCATTTTAAATTATCAATAGTTATGGAAGGATAGAGGCGCAGATGAGTTATCGTCGCGTCAAGATATATTATAGCTGTTTAGCCTAAAAACTACTACTAGTGCATTTTCATTGTTTCGATTGTCTTGAAGACCATAAGTGATATTAGAAACATAACAATTATGTGAGTATTTTAAATGACGTCATTGGTTTTCCAATTCATGCTGTATCAACGTCAATAAAACAACAATACAGTATTGTCAAAAACCGAGTTTTGTAACATTTACCTCAGAATACATTCTTTGTCGTGAAATAAAATGGTGCTGTCCTATGAATATCTGTAGGCTCTTTTTCATGGGAGTGCTAATCGTATTCAGCAGGTGAGATACAATGAACACTCCAGACTTGAAGTAGGTGTAACCAAAATTGAGTAACTCAGTTCTCCATGCTGTAATGATGATACTGGATGAAAGAGATGTTTTCTGGTTTTAAAATGCAAGGTGAATGTTATTACCATACCCCAAGAAGCTTACTACTTTTATAGTCTTGTGAGTGTCCTGGGTCATCATGACTGTGTGTCTGTCTGGGACAGGAAACACTTCCTCAAAGACTCAGAGAGAGAAAAGGATTATCTGTTTATTCCTCTTTATCATGTTTTGATCTGAGAGCTAGTAAATCCGATTAAGGACTGGCCAGACTTGGCAGCTGTTAGAGTATAGAGTTAAATGTGTGGAGAAGTAGAGCACTCTCCATATACAAGCGTATACGACCAACAACTTACAGACTCGCACAAACAATGACGACATCATTAGGGCGCTCTTTCAATGCCTCAATATTTTGGCTAATAATTAAGAAAATCAAAGTACCAAGGTTTGAACAAATAAGCCTAATCAGATCTTCACATTGGTTCAGCACAATATCACACCTTTATTCAACCTGTTTAATTTGCTTGATATCATTTACAAGGTCCTTGGTAGAATATGAATAGCAAGGCTAGAAAGACTCACTGCCAAGAGTTTTGACTTACGTTAGAGGTACAGTAAATAACGGTTACATTTTTCATTGCGCTGAGGTCCATAAATGCTTGAAGACTGAAGTATTCTGCAACTGAAGTTCTATTTTGACAGAAAATGTCTAAAAAGTCTGACCAGGAGGAATGCTGCCAGTGTTCAAGTTGCCAAACGTGTTAAAATTAGGTCTTATGTTTTCACATTCAGACAACTGGGCGGAAGATGCTCTTGTCAAATACATCATACATTGAATGAATGTGTGGCTACCAAGGAGGACCTGTCAGAAACATATTCATTAGAAACCAATCGGTTCACCCAAAACGACAGGTTAGGCCAAGGTGAAGTTATGGTTAGAATTAGACTTGAAGTTAGGGATGGAATCATGGCTAATGTTTGATATGCCAATGATGACACCTAGTGGAGTGTTACTGCAATTGATTATATGCTCTGGACTCAGGCTTTGAAGCCAAACAAGTACGGTAATAACACTCCAAGGAAGAGAATATTCCCAGAGATAAACGGACTTGCTCTTGTATATTTTTCACAACATTTCCATGGAGATATTTCGTTACGTTCTCAGTGCCTTTTGAGATACAGTGATTAAAAACCACTCAAAGTCAAATCAAAGTTCACGGTCGTGTACGCAGATTTGAAGATGTTATCGTGGGTTCAGCGAAATGCTTGAGTTTCACCTGTATTGTCTCCTGCGCCTGTGCGTTGTCTCCTTCATCTGAAGCTATTCTGTGAAAAACTATTGCCATTGTTCTTTTTGTTACGGAAGTGTATGTTATTAATAATAAGAGTCACCTGGAGAAAGTCGGACCCCTCTGAAATGAAAATGGATGGCCCTCCCTTCAGCAAAATATATTACAACCAAACCCTCCCCTATAACTGAAATAATAATTAAAACATACAGTGAATAGCAGAGAACATGCCTACCGTTTACCCTCACTTCTAGGACAAACCAGAAACTTAGATAGGCCTATGCACTTTTAGACATTGTTATTCGCCCTGTAAGTATTTGCAGGAGTTTTGATAGCTCACAGGGCTGCGGGCCAGAAGGTTGTGGGTTCTCAGACCACCATGCGCCACGCACAAGAGTAGTGGTGGAAATATCTGCTTTACAATAAAAGCATTGCATGAATCTATCATTGTATTTGAAGGGTCTGTAAAAAATGAATGCATTTCTACGTCATTTTACATGGCTAGAGACCTTAGCAGAATATTTTTTTATACCACACAAATTACCGAAATTACAGGCTAAGAATGGACAGATAGGCCTATGCATTCATCTTATCATCTTTCTCCAATGCCAAATCAGTATGTCTTGTTTGCAAATAAACCGCTTTCAAATCATTATGCATGGTACTATCAAAAGTTAGGCCTTCCTTTCCACCCCAGATAGAGTAGGCCTACCGACACAGTTTTTTTTAATAGGTGGAACTGCTAGCTACTCTTATTCTGTGGCATAACCCAACGGGAGATGGTCACAAGTGTTTCCTCAAACACTGTGTGTTAAAACATCTTATATTTTACAGAAAGGGAATAGCTCAATCAATTGATAGCGACAGAATAAGATGACTTTACAAGCAAAGCACGTTTTTTGTCTCCTCGGCTGTAGAAGGTTGTGGCTCAGCCAATGATTGTCATAGAATCTTAACGAAGATGTCCACATATGCATTCAGAGTCATGTCTTTTCCAGATATTTAACAGTTTGTTGCTAGAATTAAGCATCATGGACCAAAGTGCTGTTATAGATCACATTATATAATCAGATCTATTTTATTTTATTCCAAATCGTAAGCTAACAAGGTCAGGCGTATGCTTTTTTCTATGGCATGATACCCATAACCTCTCATACCCCCGCCCCTCTCTTCCTGGTTTTACTTCACTGACATATATAGCATAATAACCAATTCAATCTAAAACACTGAGGAAAATAGAAATGTCATCAATTTCAAATTACATGACCCTCCCCTAGATTAGACTGAAACAACACTAAACCCTCCACCTGACTGAAATTGAAAAACAATGAGCCTCCCCCATTTTCCTCCAGGGTCCCATTCTGTCCCTGCCCTAAAGTAACCTGGCAACGCTACTTGCATTACTCCTTTGTTGCCCATTGCTTACAGAAACAGTTGAGATTGCTCTTTCCCCCCCTTCTCATTATATTGTTCTGTATTGTGAGTCCAGCACTATATTATGCACTTCGGGTCCATGAACAGTAGCAAGTCAGAACTGGTTTCAAACATCCTTATTGAATAAATAGAACTATAGACCTAACATTCTCCTGGTAATTCACCTGTGATAATATTGTTCCTGTCAGACTTCCGCGGGAAACAACTCTGAAAGATCAAAAGATACTCCCATTGCATTCTTGGAGGGGGCGGGTGGGAGGTGAGTCAATATTTCACTGAAGACTGGTAAAGACTTGTAGAGTCCCCTTTTGTTTTTGTGGATGAGCAGTGACAACGTCTGAGATTACATAAGGTATGTAAACATGTCGAGGTGTGATACAGGCGTGACACTATAAAACGGGATTTTCCACTCTCTCTCCCCAGAAGAATCACTTACAGTACCAGGGTAGAAAGGATCTCTTTTCAGTCACACAACTATAACATATGGGTCGATATTAAACCTTAACACATGACTAACAGAGCGTGTATGTTATCACTCAAGTTTTATTGTTACTCTCAAAACATTTGATCAAACTTTTTGTTACAGAATGAGACACACAGCAGGAAAATCCCTTATATTGCCACAAAGCATTATATGTGAAATAACTGGCAAAAAAATATCACTAGCATTAAAAGCAACATCCGTGTGATACTTTAATGCATATCAGTGCATAATAAGCCAACCTCATGGAAAATATCTTACGTAATCTCTATTTTTACATTGCATGAACGGAAAAAAATATATGCAACAATTTAAAATCCATTTTCTGTAAATGATATTAACTTGGCATCAATAACACACTTTTTTTTATCATGGGATAAGTTAATGCATATGAGGCCAAACGGCAAAAACAAGGCACTATTTGGCTTAAAATGTAAACTATTTACAATAGAAAAATAGGATCTGTTTGAGGGGTCCCACACTTCTATGTCACAATATTTTTGTATGTACCGTTTGTACAACTGTAACATTGGAAACATTGGCCTACTCATCTATGAATTAGATCAAGAATTGACCATCCCAGAAAGAAAAACTAAATCAAAGATACAGAAAGATTTTGTTACCTGAACAATTAATACATCATCCACCACAGCCACAGATTTATCAATTCATCATATCAAGGATGAAATACCCGCTGGTAATCGCAATAAAGCCCATCGCTCCACTAAAAACTAAAATCATTATAAAACAGTAGTGTTAACAGTCGGTAGACGTATTCATGAATCATTTCAGACCAGCAGAGAGCACCAATCCCTCTGTCTCTCCCTTGACTGTTGTTTCATTGACTAAAAAGAAAACATATCTTTTAAACCCACAGTGACTTGGCTGTACTGTATGTTTTCAAGCAAATGTGAGGTTGTTTTTCTACGCTATAGTACTGGTCTCAGTGTATTTCTCAGTGACAGAGGATTTCTTCTCTTGCACAACAGCGGTGTGGCTCCTGCTACGTGGTGCAGCCGTGGGCATGGGTGTGGTGGTGACAGTGACAGCAGCAGCAGAGGCCTGATTTGACCCCATCGAGCCACACAGGGAGCTGGAGGTCAAGGTGGAAGCACCCCTCTGACCTATCACCTCTACACTATGACCACCTGAGGAAAAGGTGGAGGATGACTCCTGGCCTCTCTGCAGGGTGACCTGGGGTGCCCATAAGCCTGCACTGCCCCCTACTGCCGAGGCTGGCCCGGACCCGCTCTCAACAACCAGCACTTTCCTAGAACCCTGTGAGAAGCTTCCTCCTGGCGAGAGATGGCCTCCTCCAATCATGGTCTGCCCTGCCCCCTGTAGAATCTGGCCTCCCTGCGTAATGGTTTGGCTCGTCTCTGTAATAACGTGACCTCCCCCAGTAATAGTCTGGCCGGCTCCCTGTAAGAACTGGCCTCCGCCCATAACGACATGACCATGGCCTCCCCCACCACCACCCACCCCCATCTGCTTCTCTACTAGCAGCATACCCTGAGAACCATGGAGCCCTCCTGTCTGCACCATCCCCTGACCGGTCCCTACCCCCACATGGCCTACCGCCTGCTGGGCATGGACATAACCACCTCCTCCTCTCTGCTCCACCAGCAACAACTGGGGCTGAGGCTCCACCATGTACATGGTGGGGGCAGCGGCATAGTACATGGTGGGCTGCTGGATGAGGACGGTCTGCCTGGGGATCACCACGTTCTCCTGGATATGAGACCTGGGGATGGTGACTGATCCCTGTTCCCGAGTAATCAGGCTCTCCTGTAGGGGGACGGAGGTGGTGGAGGTGGTGACGGAGGTGTTCAGGGTATTGACATTGAGAGCAGTATTTCTGCTGACCTCTGTGTGAATGGATGTGGTAGGTCTAGGATGAGTGGGTGACACAGACACATTGACAGTCTCCGCCTCCATAGCTATCGACCCCTGGCAGATCTGGGCCAGGGTCTTGAACTTGTGCCCCAGGTCGTTGAGGAAGTCCAAGTCATCATCAGCCCCCAGTAGACTGCAGCAGCCCACAGACCCTACCGGTGACCCCTGACCTTCATAGTCGTAAATCAGCAGGGCATCTCTCTGTTGGTCGATCTGCGCAGTGTGATTGGCTTTCTGCAAAGGTCATTTGATAGGGAAAGATTTATTAAGACAATGACTGAATTGAATCAAAATGGCTACAATAACACTGCCCCTCAACTCCTATGTCAAAGGAGTAGTCCAAGAAGTTGGATGATGTAAGATACTCACTGCAGAGTAGTACTCCTCTAGGACTTCCTCAGAGAGTGCCATCCCGTCGTAAGCACCAGCAGGTAATCTGGAGAACATTGAGTGTTCATGATGTTCTGTCATGATTCCTCCGCCCATGCCATAGTCCACCTCTAATCTGCCACTGGGCTGGTGGAAGCCATGGTACTGTTGGTGGGCTCCTGTGAACATTGAGGATGAGGTGAAGCCGTCCCCTGACACGCCTCCTGCTGCTCCTCCTATCTCCCCTCCTCTTCCTATGAATCCCGCATTTCCCCCGTACTTCCCTACATTCACAGTTTTGATGGGGCCATGCTCCACCTCCACAGGAACGTTCAGGAGAGGAACTTCCTGTGAGGGGGAATGCGTGGGTCAATCAGAGGAGGGAATTTCAGAGCAATACACATTTCAACTTGAGCCATAATGGAACATAACATGTATTTCCAAAGATCATTCTTATTCACTAACTCTAGAATATTTTCATGTCATCCATTGGCAGTGCCATTATGTATAAAATACCTTGTCTTCTCCTTGTCCTTCAGTGTGATATGCAATCAGGTGTTCTTTAGTGTCAAACGGGATGGGCTTAAAGTCTCCAATGGCCGCTGCTCCTCCACATAGACAGAACAGCAGCAGGAGAGGAACCACTGTGAACCCACATTCCACATTTCAACTCATGGACACAAGACAAAAGCACAAGACATGTTGCTAGGTGAGAGGCCTGGATGTCTTCCCACTGGGCACAGATTCAACGTCTATTCTACGTTGGTTCCATGGTAAACAATGTTGATTCAACCAGTGCGTGCCCTGTGGGTTGGCATAAAGGCCTGTTGTGGACATGACTCATCAATGACTTGTCTTGGCCATCTTACTAATCACTCAAAGCATGCTGAAACAGGTGTAGTTTTACGAGCATGATGAAGCAGTCTCTCCATCCTAGATTCTTATCAGGTAAGCAGTCTGAGGAAGCCAATGAGTATGAAGATAACAGAGGGCCTACTCACGCAGCAACAGCAGGAGGCCCAGGAGGAGCAGCAGGATGGCAGGCGCTCCTAACGTGATGTCAGTGCCCGTCCGCCGCTCGATGCAGACCTTATTGACCTGATCACAGGTACACACAACCACGTTCAGAACCTGGATGTCAGCACAGGCCTTCCCCTGCTGGTCACTGATCTCCACAGCAACCTTGTAGTGACCTGGCCACATGTGGGCATGGTCTCGTAAAATGGCAGTGGTGGCTAAAAGAGACATGAAAGAGAAAATACAAATTAATTATACAAATTAAATTAAATCTATCATACAACATACAACAAGATATAATTTAAGTTCAGTTTAAGACTGCACTTTTAAAAACAGGCTCAACAAAATAACTCCAAAACAGTCCCTTCGTGAGAAGCTTGTCTATCTGCTTCCTACATGCCAAACCTAAATGTCCTCGACTAGGCTGTTACCATTGAGGTGCTCCACCATCCACTTCTGTTTGCTGTCGTCCTGAATCACTCTGAACTTGAAGGGAGCTCCGTTGGGGAAGGCATCCCCATCCACAGCCGTGACGTACACAGCGGTATCCCCCAGACACATGGTCGTAGTCGTAGCTGTCAGCGTGGGACAGTGGTCGTTAAAGTCTTCCACCTGGATGGCTATTGTCCCTGTGGCCGTTTTGGATGGCAGATCTGGACACCAAAAGAAAATACAGAATTAGATACAGACCTGACTTGTTCTCTTTTAGCTTCTTGTGGAGCAAAGGTCCTAGAGTGCATCTCCAACTACAACTGTTCTGGGTAGATTTCTTGACTTAATTCCATATCTTACAGAATGGCATTAGGACCAATTGATTATTACTATGGGTACTTGCCCGTTGTGATGGCTATTATCTTGGCGTAGTATGTTCCATTGACCAGGTATTTGGACTCCCGATCAGGGAGTTTGTTCAGCTTGATCTCCGCTGTCTTTTCATCTATGATCAGCCAGTGGTCTTCGTCATATATTTTGGCATACCTGAGAAGATGATCATGACAACGGCACACGATCGGGATGAACTTAAGGATTCTTTAGTACTGTATGATGGAGATTAACACAACATCACACCACATAATATTCAACCCCAATAAAACAATATGAAAACATCTGGGACCTCACCTGACATTGGTAGCGATCTGTAATGTGTCGCTGTCGATGGCTGTGTAGGTAGTGATAACCTTGTTAATGTTGACCAAGCTGGAGTCCTCAGAGATGGTCACCACTTTAACCGTTGGCTTGAATTTGGGGCCCTCTTTCTGGTTGATCACGTTGATCTTGATGGGGTAAGTCTTACCACCGCCCGTGATAGCTTCTCCCATAACCCCTCCTCCTCCTATGGATCCACTCGTAGAGGAGGAGCCAAAGTAGTACTCTGCTTTGTTGGAAACACGTATGGCAAGGTTGAGCACTTTCAGCTCCTCATAGTCCAGTGCCTTTAGATTCAAACAAAAGGGAACAAACAGTAGAATCAGTCAAGTGATACAAACAATGTTGGAAGAAGGTGAGAACACTAGTAGTTACAACCCGCTGGGCACAGACGTCATTTCAACATCTAGTTTTGATATATAGTACATTTGGTTGAGCTGTCAACTAATGTGAAATCAACAACAAATGTCTCCATGCCATTGGATTGAGGTTAAAAGTTATATATATATTTTTTTAATGGAAATCCAATCAGTTTTCCATGTTGATTCAACGTCATGACATTGCATTTTTTGTTGTTGAAATGAAGTGGAAACAATTTTGATTCAACTAGTTTTTGCCCAGTGGGGACACTGAGGCTGGAATTCAATCTAAAAGAGAATGTTAACTGTCCTTCGGTTCAATTCTAGCCTCAGAGTCAATCTCTTACCTTGGTTATCCATATAATGCCTTCATTGGTCTTAGCGTCTGTGGTGATGTTGAAGTAGCCGGCCTCATTGCCTGTGATGATGGTGAACACAGACAGCCAGTTCTCAGTGTACATCAGATCCAGATCAATGGCTTTGATCCTCAGTACTTCCACACCGACCGTGTTCTCCTCCACACTGCCCTCGTACTGCAAACACACATACACACATCATAAAGGTCATACAGCCCAGGAACATATTGCAGTGAATTCGGGGAGTCCAGCAACTGTCAACCCAACACCTTAGCCAAGGGATCTGAACCTATTGACGTTAGGTGTTAGGTTAAGGTTGCTACAATATAATAAATATAATTCCCTATTATGCTGAATAGAAAATAGAAATGTAGTGGAGGTTTTGTCCTTACAGATTCTTTCTCCAGGGTGGGGATGTTGTCATTGATGTCCAGGATTTTAATCACAACTTCTGCTGTTCCCGTGTTTCCTCCGAATGCTCCGTTCATGTCTGAACCTTTTACAGTCAGGGTGTAGGTGTCTTGAGTCTAGACAACCAGGAAATACAATGGAGCTTACAGTCACTTACAGTTACTCAAATATTGACAAAATGGCCACTGAAAGTGTCACATAGATGCTCACATAGATGCACTGTGTACTGTATAATAGTATACCAAGGCATCTCTCTCACCTCTCTGTCCAGTGTAGTCCTGCGAACCAGTATCTCTCCAGTCTGGTAGTTGATGGCGAACATCTTATCTGAAGCACTCTTCTCCACTATGCTGTAGTAAATCTGAGAGTGTAGAGTGTTCACTTCATCCGCATCTGTGGCAGTCACTTTCATGACAACGGTCTCTGGAATTGACCAAGGGGAAGGTTTACTTGTGCAGCACAGCAGATCAAGATCTTACTGTGGTATTATTACTATTCATTTTACTACTACTATTACTACTACTACTACTATTGTATCACTACTGTCACTATTCTACTGATTACACTGGTACCAGCAATACTAGTACAACAGCTGCTACAACTTCAACCATTACCACTACTCTGACTACCAACTCTGATAGAAACATATACAATAGTTGGAAACTACTGTACATGCCTGCAGCACTGGACTCATTGACGGATCCAGATTGGCCAAAAACGAACACTGGTGGGCAGTCATTCTGGTCCGCAACTAAAATATTGAGTTCAATGTCCTTCTCTGCACGGCTTCCATTGTTGTACCTCGCTACTCCAAGTAACTAAAAGAGACCATGATAGAACAACATATTTTGTATTCATTTCTTACATTTTGAGCACAAGCATTCCACACCTTGGATTAGATTTTAGTGGGTAGCTTACATGGTAGGAAGCGATCTCCTCTCTGTCCAGAATGCCGTTGATTTTGACAAGGCCTTCATCTGGGTTGACGGTGAATAAGTTCGCGGGGTTTTGGTCTGCACCGATCCCGGTCAGTGAGTACGTCACTCTTGAATTGTACTGCTCATCAGAACGAATCTGGCACAGACACACATTCCAATCAGCCAAGATAGTAAAACACCATTGTTATTGTAATAGTATTCATATAGCAGCCTCATTTGTCCAAAGAAAAATGCAGTAACATGAGGCCCCTCTCGAACACTTCACACGTCTATATTTATACAGATGGATTATGGTCACCAAGAATGACCCTAAATGCAGATACAATGTGTTATAAGCATCGGGGGAATACCTAGGTTGGTACACTACAATGCTATAATGTTATTTTATTGCCAAAATGTTTTTAGTTTTTTTCAATATAGCTTTCATGTCAAGGTATAGGTATGAAACTATAGATCAATGAATTGTATGTCTGAGTTCTAGAAAAGCAGGCATACAACAATATTTGTTGAGAGACTTCATATTTTGTTTTTAGCCTGAACCATTCCTCAGCTAGAATGACTGTACTGCCCACACATTGGGCTTGTATCTCTGAGCAGCTTGTTCACAACACATACATCTTTATTTTTATTACTTGTTAAACGAAACCTCATTCTCTGAGCAACTGTATTAGAATAAAAATAATAAACAATATATATATTTTTAGCATACAATGTAGCTCAGTATTTGTATTATTCATTTTACAGTATCTTTTTGCTCGTCTTTATCAAGGGTGCCGATCATTAGACCTGACTGTATGTCATGCTCCAGACAAAGGCATGGTCTTATGGTAGTCGGAAACATCTGAACCACTCCACGAGTTTGACTAAGAGACGAGCTCATACCTTTGCGATGTACGCCCAGTTCCTGTAATCTACATTCTCCTTCAACGTTTTAGGAGGAATGATCCATTCTCTCTTCTGTCTTCTCAGGTTCAGCCCGCCGCTTTCTACTGCCACCACACATATAAACTACAGAGAAAAACACAACAAATAACGTTGACTCTTCATTTAACATTACGGTAATAACACTGCAATACCAATGTATCTCTTCTAAATTACGCAACACTGTACAAGTTGTACAAAAACGTATATTTTCTAGCACAGTAGTTATAGCTTAATGTAACTAAGTGTGCTGTGCACAGATCCATGTCATGATTGTTTCCTCGGTGTCTGTTCCACTTTGTACAGATTAATGTGTGTGGTTTCTTGACAGGCCAAATTACAATAGCATGTTTTGGCCTGTTCATAATGAAAACCATATGACATGCATTACTTACAATTATAGCTTTAGGCAATTAGGCCAATTAGTTTTCGTTCACCATCACAAGGCCTACAAAAGGAAGCTGGATCTAATTCAGTTTATGAAAGAAGAAAACATATTACGTATGCTGAGGACCAATGAAAATATCTCACTAATTAATTTCACAACGTTTAAAGGAGAACGTTGTAATAGTGATATCACTGTCGATAGTGGGTGTCGGTATCATTTTTTGTTTTTAAAATCTGAGCTAAAACTGACATTGACCAGATGTGGTCTGACATTCTGTAGGCTATGACTCCCTGGAGAACCACTACGCAGCTAAACACTTTTTCTTCTCATGTTGTCGGTAGTCGTTGTCACTTGCACGCAAACGATGACAGAGAAATTGCAATTAAATGACGGGATATAGAGTAAGCACTCTCTTCTTGTCGGTTTAAGGGGTGGCTACAATGCTAAAAAAAAAAAAACGGTAAATTAATTCGAGATATAAACTGTATTGTCGAGATTGACGCTTAAATCTACTTGAGCAGTGCCACACCCCAAAAAGAGAGAATTGTTATAAATGTTAGGGTATATCATTATCAACACCTGTTACGATATGAAACGTATTATTCTTTACTCACCGTTAGTATGAACGGCAACAATATAACAACAGTTTCTACACGGGCCATTGCAATTCAGTAAAACGTTCCCCTCTTGAAGTACAATGCTTTAAATCCGCGGTTAGTATTTTCTATTCTACATTGGACTTTGGCCTCTTCGAAGGTGTAGGCACAACTTTTCTGAGATTATACCAACTGCAATAGGCGGCGCCTCGACGAGTTTCACCACAGCACATATGCTGATTACAAGAAACGCCAATCGAGGCGAAACTAGGGAGGGAATATTTGTGCACAGTCCCGACAGGGAAAGCTATTATTATTGTGTTGAAAATGAAATATAAACTTATTACAAATCATGTACAACACACATCACAATATATTGGCCAACATTGTTTTGATTTCTTTAGTAGTCCAAAACTGCAGCTAATGCATCCACAATCATTAATATTCTATAAAATGTTAGGACACCATCTTGTGTCCAGTGCTTTCTCATTCAGGTGTAAAACCTCATTCAGGGATGTGAGATTCCCAAATCTCTGTTTCTGCTAGGAAGGACTACACTCAGAACTTGAAAGACACTCCTGATGTTTACATTTTCAACAGCCTTTAGCCTGGTAATAAATTGATTAACCTAGTTAAATATTATTGCAGTGTGCCTGTCTGTGTGAGTGTCTGTGAGAGAGAGAGAGACAGACAGACAGACAGACAGGGACAGATTAAGAAAGTGTACTGATAAAAGAAAACAATTCCACTTTTGCATATGTTGTCAAATTACAAGGAACTACTTAATGGTCTTTGGGGAGTAGGGCGGGTGATTTCATCTTTCCTCTGGACTGATAAAACCATGGTTTTATTATGGGTGCAGTCTGTCTTCACACAGTAAAAGTCCATCAGGTCCCTTTATGAAAAAAATGCATTCAGAGTGCAGTATAACTGCAGTACACTGTAGTATAACTGTAGTTAGAGGGCAGTATAACTACAATTCAACTATCAAACACTCCAGTTGTTCTGTAATTACTGCGTCCAAAATAATACAGTCAACTGCAGTTACTGCACTTTTACTGCAATTTCAAAACTGCAATCTTTTTTTTAAGGGGTGGATTGCACAGTGTGGATTGGGGGTGGATTGCACAGTGAGACACGGTGTCACGCCCTGACCTTAGTTATCTTTGTTTTCTTTATTATTTTGGTTAGGTCAGGGTGTGACGAGGGTGGTATGTGTGTTTTTGCTTCTCTAGGGTTTTTTGTATATCTATGGGGTTTCGATTTGTCTAGGTAAATGCAGGTCGATGGTGGCCTGAATTGGTTCCCAATCAGAGGCAGCTGTTTATCGTTGTCTCTGATTGGGGATCCTATTTAGGTTGCCATTTTCCATTTTGGTTTTGTGGGATATTGTCTATGTGTAGTTGCCTGTCAGCACTCGTGTCTTATAGCGTCACGGTTGTTTGGTCTCCTCGTTATGACGAACGTGACACACGGATGCTAGGGATGTTGCAATCACAACCAAGTGAGAATCTAAGGGAAGGGAGAGGGAGGCAGGATGACAAGATAGAAGGGCAGGACTTCTACAGAACTTATTATTCAATGTTTTTCCTTAATGTGCATCCTGGCCGCCCTAGGCTAGACCAAAAAATCTAGAAAATTCCCAGTAAGCAAAATTATGTCGACAAGAGGTCTAAAATACGTATTTTCCAGACGTTGAATTTTGTTTATTTTATGTTCTGAATGAAAGGTGAAAATACTTATTTTGTGACATTGGAAAGATGTCTTTTAAGGATGTTGAAATCAGGTTCATTTTTGGTTCTGAATGAAAGTTTAAAAGATGTCCTTTATAGATGTCTATTCTTTTACCAAATCAAGGTCGGTCCAGACCGGACCAAACATAGATGTCTAAATTGCTACAGGGAGACAGGATGGACAGCTGATCGTCCTCGCAGTGGCAGACCACGTGTAACAACACCTGCATAGGATCGGCACATCCGAACATCACACCTGCGGGACAGGTATAGGATGGCAACAACAACTGCCCGAGTTACACCAGGAACGCACAATCCCTCCATCAGTGCTCAGACTGTCCACAATAGGCTGAGAGAGGCTGAACTGAGGGCTTGTAGGCCTGTTGTAAAGGCAGGTCCTCACCAGACATCACCGGCAACAACGTCGCTTATGGGCACAAACCCACCGTCGCTGGACCAGACAGAGCTGGCAAAAAGTGCTCTTCACTGACAAATCACTGTTTTGTCTCACCAGGGGTGATGTTCGGATTCGCGTTTATCGTCGAAGGAATGAGCGTTACACCGAGGCCTGTACTCTGGAGTAGGATCGATTTGGAGGTGGAGGGTCTGTCATGGTCTGGGACGATGTGTCACAGCATCATCGGACTGAGCTTGTTGTCATTGCAGGCAATCATAACGCTGTGCATTACAGGGAAGACATCCTCCTCCCTAATGTGGTACCCTTCCTGCAGGCTCATCCTAACATGACAATGCCACCAGCCATACTGCTCGTTATGTGCGTGATTTCCTGCAAGACATGATTGTCAGTGTTCTGCCATGGCCAGCGAAGAGCCTGGATCTCAATCCCATTGAGCACGTCTGGGACCTGTTGGATCGGAGGGTGAGGGCTAGGGCCATTCCCCCCAGAAATATCAGAGAACTTGCAGGTGCCTTGGTAGAAGAGTTGAGTAACATCTCACAGCAAGAACTGGCAAATCTGGTGCAGTCAATGAGGAGGAGATGCACTGCAGTACTTAATGCAGCTGGTGGCCACACCAGATACTGACTGTTACTTTTGATCCCCCCCCCTTTGTTCAGGGACACATTATTCCATTTCTGTTAGTCACATGTCTGTGGAACTTGTTCGGTTTATGTCTCAATTTTGAATCTTGTTATGTTCATACAAATATTTACACATGTTAAGTTTGCTGAAAATAAACACCGTAGACAGTGAGAGGACGTAACTTTTTGGGCTGAGTTTATATCCAGTATTTCTGAAAACTACAAACTCTCTTGAATACAAATCTGTTTTATTAACACCGCTATCTTTAACAGAACCTTTTAACATTGTCTACATCCCCAAATTAAAAAGAGAAAAACATGAATTAAAAGATTCAAAGACAGTCAGTCAACTGGGTTGTTTTCAAAAAGATTGTTAATGTATTTATATATTTTGAAACAACACTTATTCATATTATTTGCAATAAAATATCACATAGAACAGATTATTTTGACAACAATAGTGTTGAATTATTGGTACCACTTGAAAGAACACATTTCAGAACAATATTATTTATTTATTTTTTACATTCGTTTACATTTAAAAGTTGATTAACAGGTTGGATACAGTGTAAAAGATCACAAACAATTAACTATAATAATTATATTAAAGGCCATATGTAATTATACAATCATTACACTATGATGATTATATAATTAAGCAATAAGGCACGAAGAGGTGTGGTATATGGCCAATATACCATGGCTAAGGGCTGTTCTTTGGCACAACGCAAGTTACGCAACCCTGAGGTGCCTTATTGCTATTATAAACTGGTTACCAGCATAATTAGAACAGTAAAAATAAATGTTTTGTCATACCTGTGGTATATCAAACAGTAAACCACAGGTATGACAAAACATTTCTTTCAGACAATCAGCATTCAGGGCTTGAACCACCCAGTTATAGTACTATATATACAAATTATAATAATTATATTTATATTCTTATATAAAATTATGTACTGTAACTTCTAAACATTACTGTAGGCTAGATATACATTACAGTAGGCTAGTTATTGATTAAGTTGTTATTGTGTGTGTGTGTGTGTGTGTGTGTGTGTGTGTGTGTGTGTGTGTGTGTGTGTGTGTGTGTGCGTGTGTGTGTGTGTGTGTGTGTGTGCGCGCTTGCGTGTTGGTGTGTGCTGTGCGAAACTGATGAGTTTTTCAGTTCCCAGTAAGCCCTCCTCCCAGGCTTAGGGACTGATGGGGAAGGGGTGGTGATGTCCCTACACTCTTCAGCGGTGAAAGGCCTTATCTCATCATAGCGATACCATGGTCATTTTGTATCCAGTCCTTTTGGAACAATCACTTTTTTTTTCTCTAGCATAGACTCTTCATCTTTAAGCAGACTTTGCTGTGTGACTTCACTGTCTGCAAACTCTTTGTTCTCCACAGACCCTGACCCCTGTGTGAAATAAAATGTTGGTTATTTTTTACCCCCATCACTTTCCTGAAGAAACTGCCAAGGAATGCTGTCCAGTCATATGTTGGAACAATCACTTACCTCACAGTATGTTAACATTGTTCATCATCATCATCATCCGTCTGATTGTTTTCCTCATCTGAATTGGTCAAACAACGTTTCACTGCTGTCACTTTGACTTCCTCTCTCATCATCATCATCATCTTCAGCAGCAGCAGGGCCCTCGTAAAATAATCATATATCAATTCTGGCAAATCAGAACCACTATCAACAATTCTCATATTAATTAGATCTAATTAGCTTAAACAATGAGCAACTTCACTACCTGAAAAGGGTTCCATCCTGATGATTGACAGCTGTCAATTTTTGAAGTTGACGTCTTCATTTCGGACACAGCGGGAAGCGCGGGGGAGGGGGTGACGTGCAGTGGGATGTGCACCTGAATACTTTAAGTATCTGATTCATTACAAATGTTAATTTCCATGAAAATTTTCATTTTCATTTTTACTCGATGGACATTTTATGGGCATTTTGCCAACTATCGGTGGCAGCGACATCCGATGGGTTCTTCTGGTTCACCGCACATATGCCACTGGTTGAGAGAAACTGTAATTGTTTTTGGGAATAATTCTGTGAGGTTGTTGGAGGTGCGTCTTGGTCAGTTTCAGCTTGGAAAATGTCACCCTTGTCAATCTGCTGCCATGGGCAGCCACCTAATCATGTCTAATGGGCAGGCCGGCCCTGTCCCTGCCCCTGATAGTTCTGTGCTAGTCTGTGGACCAGCACAGACAGAACAAGGAGCCAGATATTTTTCCGGATGGGTAAATGTGAAGCATTCAGTCGTCGTTTCCAAATGGTGATGAGAGGAAGCCCAGTGGCCGGCAGTGGGAGTCTGGGAGAAAATGGAGCGAGATGGATTTTGGCCGACCTTTTGCACATCAATGAAACATTTGATCTCCATAGATTTTTCTGTTTCCAAAACTATAATCTGAAACAAACAGAATGGACTGTATTTTGTAGACTTTACTCCTTGCCAAAGTTTTTTTTTTAATTGCATTGTTTAGAAGGAGTGCAAGGGCAAATTGAGTTATTGCACATGCACTTCACAGAGTAGGCGTTCCCTTTTGGGAAAACTTTCCCTTTAGGCAATCTCAATGTTCAATATGTGCTGGATTTATGGTGGAGTTGCTCATTGGTTGTTTTCCATGACAACATGTGGAGCCTTGAAAATATAATTAGAATTTATAAAGTAAAAAACAAACATGTAGTTGTTAGCTGGGCAAGATGTTTTGAAGCTTAAAATCAAAATCAAAACTAAATTTTCTATGACCAAAAAGTGCTTTTGGACATCAGAACAGCTATCACTAACCTCCATTACGTCAATTAGCAGGAGTCTAAAGACATATTGATTATCACGTACCAGGTCCAAATCCCCAACACTAAAGTAGGAGACAGTGCTATAGAGGCCGGCGTGCGGGATACCTGACGAGACTAAGTCGGAGAGAGTGGATAAGTCGCCTCTACCCTCCGTTCTATTGGCAGAGGTGCAATCACTGGAAAATAAACTGTATGAGCTCCGTTCGAGCTATACTATCAATGTGATCTGAAACTGTAATATCCTATGTTTCTCTGAGTCGTGGCTGAATAAGGACATGGACAATATAAATCTAGCTGTTTTTCTATACATCAGCAGGACAGAATGGCTGCGTCGGGTAAGCTAATAGGTAGGGATGTCTTTATTAACAACAAATCTGGTTTACCTCATTTCTACCAGCATGTCACATGTGCAAAAAATAACTCCACACACAGAGACACATACAAAGCTCTTCCTTGCCCTCCATTTGGCAAATCTAACCATAAATATATCTTCCTGATCCCTGTTTACAAGTAAAAACTCGAACAGGAAGTACCAGTGACACACTCAATACGGAAGTGGTCCGATGAAGTGGATGCTAAGTTACAGGACTGTTTTTCTAGCATAGACTGGAAGATGTTCCGGGATTTATCCAACGGCATTGAGGAGTTTACCACTAATAAGTACATCGACGACGTTGTCACCACAGTGACCGTACGTACATATCCCAACCAGAAACCATGGATTACAGGGAGCATCCACACTGAGCTAAAGGCTAAAGCTGTCGCTTTCAATAAGCGGGACACTAATCTGGACCCTTGCCAGTCCCTCTGACGAACCATTAAACAGGGAAAGTGTCAATATAGGACCAAGATGGAATCCTACTACACCGGCTCTGACGCTTGTCAGATGTGGCAGGGCTTGCAAACTATCAAGGATTACAAAGGGAAACCCAGCCGCTAGCTGTCCAGCCGATCAGAATCGCTAAATACCTTCTATGCGCACTTCGAGGTGATGTGAGCTGATGTGAGCAAGACCTTTATACAGGTTAACGTTCACAGGTCCGCATGGTCAGATGGACTACCAGGACGTGTACTCATAGCATGAACTGACTGGCTGGAAAGTATCTTCACTGACATTTTCGAACTCTCCCTGACTCAATCTGTAATACCTGTACATGTTTCAAGCAGACCAACATAGTCCCTGCACCCAAGAACGTTAAGGTAACCTGTCTAAATGACTAAGCCCCATAGCACTCACATCTGTAGCCTTGAAATGCTTTGAAAGGCTGGTCATGGCTCACATGAACACCATCATCCCATTCACCCTGGACCCACTACAATTCACATACCGCCCCAACAGATCCACAGATAATGCAATCCCTATTACACTCCACACTGCCCTTTCCCACCTGGACAAAAGGAACACCTACGCGAGAATGCTGTTCATTGACTACAGCTCAGCGTTCAACACAGTTGTGCTTTCCAAGCTCATCACTAAACTAAGGACACTGGGACACCTCCCTCTTCATCTGAATCCTAGACTTCCTGATGGGCCAGGTGGTGAGGGTAGACAACAACATATCAGCCACGCTGACCCTCAACACGGGGGCCCCTCAGGGGTGTGTGCTTAGTCTCATCCTGTACTCCCTGTTCACCCATGACTGCGTAGCTGCCCACAACTCCAACACCATCAGTAAGTTTGCAGACGACCCAACAGTGGTAGGCCCGGCAGTGGTAGGCCTGGCAGATGACACAACCACACTGTCCTGACAGTTTGGGCCGAATCTAGTTAGCATATTACAAAGATCCCCATCAAAATCTGTCTGTTTAAGATAGATATCGGTATAACACAGCTTGTGTTAAAATACACAGAAGACAGACACATACTACTGGGCACAAACTTCTTGAATCAATGTTGTTTTAAGGTACTGTCATTTTTCAGTGTATTGTGTTGCGGAATATATGTGGAAAATACATTGGATTTCCAAAAAGTCATCAAAGTAAACTGTTGTTTTTAGGTTGAAATTTAAACCACAGGATGATGTCATCATGGTCACCAATTTTCAAGATAGACAAATCTTGTATAACATTTTTTGAATTTGTAACTTTGAAACAACGTCAGATCTTCAACTATCAGAAGAAAATGCTCTGTAGTACTTCCTACTGGAGAGTTGATCTATCTACAGCTAGCAATTGGTCTCCCATCAAGGGTTTTAACCAAGCCCAGTCATGCTTAGCTTTGATATTTGTTACTGACTACTACCAATGTGCTATCGTGAAAATGATTAATAACTAAATAGATTCACTGTTGCTACCAAAGTCATTCCAAAGGGTAGGTTTAACAGAGCAAATGAAATCTAACCATACTTTATAATTAATATATAATCAATGATGCTATTTAGTATATAGCATTTCCAAAGTCATCAACAGCTATTGTTTCAATTTAACCGAGGGTTCAACCAAAAATATAATATATATATAGGCGTACTGTACGTTTTCAAGCCTTAGTTGCTTTCAAATGTAATCTTACAGTGAATAATTGATATGTTGGATTCATGTCTCCATCTCAACCAAAAATCTAAGTTAAAGAATAGGAATAAATCAAATAAAAGTTTATTTAAAGTTTGATTGAATTCCATTTAGTCATATTCTTTAACTTTGAAAAGAATACGACTAAAATCTAAGTTAAAGAATAGGACGACATCAAATTTTTGACCTTTTGCAATCCAGGCTGTATCATAACCGGACGGGATTGGAAGTCCCATAGGGTGGTGCACAATTGGCCCAGCGTCGTCCGGGTTTGGCCGGGGTAGGCCGTCATTGTAAATAAGAATTTGTTCTTAACTGACTTGCCTAGTTAAATAAAAGTTCAATTTTAAAAAATAAAAAATAAATAGAATAGGAAGCAGGATAAGATCTTCAGTGTGTGTGTGTGTGTGTATATGTGTGTGATACTACCTGAGGGCAGGACACAGGGTGTGTCCAGTGATATGGCTCTCTCTCTAACCTGAGTAGAACCCTGGACGCCTCACCACACCGTGTTTGGCAGGGAACAGGTTTCAGCGGCATTCCTCTCTGAAGAGAGAAGAGCAGATAACACCGCTATGGAAACCCCATAAATGAGACACATAACGACTGCAGTCAGCCAATCAGATAAGGCACTCCAGAAATGTGTGTTATATTTGGTGATGTGTCTAAGGATATGAATATGTGTTTATGTGACAACTATCTAGTGATATTGTGCATTCATAACCTGGGTCTTGGTCAAAAGTAAAGTATGATTGATTGTACACCAATAAAGACTGAGATGACTTGTAGGTAGGCCTCAGACCAGTCCTTTGACTGAAAAATTACAATGTTCCTTCTGACTTTTTGTCATCTGAAATCTAAAATGAGAAGGGCCATTGACGGTGCAGTAGTTTGTTATCTCTTTGTAGTAAAGATAGTGTCTAGATTTCTTAAAGCCTATAATGCAACTTCTCTCACCCAGACAATGATTCCTCTTCACACACAACGTTGGTGCCTCTCCCTCTCACTCACTGGCTTCAAGGGAAGGGAAGAGGGTGTGTTGGTGAGGCTAATGTTTGGGTAAGGGGGGGGGGGGGGGTGCCTGAGGTATACGCAGAGCCACACCCTCATCTGTCACTGACCTTTCTACTGAAGAAAGTTCCATTGAGCAACCTCCTTTATAGACTTTCCCTTGTACTGGAACAGTACTGACTAAGGTATTGTTTTGTGTGTACGTTGACCTAAGAGCATTAACTGACAGTTGAGGGGAGAGTTGCACAAGCCTCTCTTTTTTTTCCTTCTAGGTCTCAATAGTTTGATAAGATTTACAGGTAAAGGGGGTTGAAATGATGTGGTTTGTTGAAAGAACAATCATCAATCCTTGCCTGGTTATCCTGGTTAGGGGAAATAAAACTAGGACTCGTAAATCAGAGAGAATATGAAACCCAATCTGTCATTTGTATATGCCCATACATTTAACTGATTTAAATTACGGGATATTTTCTTCTGTTGGATCATGTGTGTAAAACTGACAGCGCACATGTGAAGGCGAGGGTTAGAAACGGTAACATCAGAGCATCTCATCAAACTCTTCCAGAAAGTCTCCAGAACTGTCCAGCATGAGGATAACTTTACCTTAACTTTCTCACACTATGTTTTTAATGCACAGGTTTTAATGCAATATATGGTCAAGGATGGATTTCTACTTAAAACAACACTCTTACATGAAATTGCTATCACAGGTAAGGTACTTTTGTTTGGAGTTTTGGCTGGGCCTTGGTTGACAATAACAGACATTACTACCTCAAATGAACTTCCCAGTGAAATGATTCTAACACTAACAGACCTGTGCAGAGGGTATCCTGGGGTTGTGTTCACACCTGCAGTTGTCTACTAGCCTGTAGTAGACACACCTATTCACACTAAGCTCTAAATGAGTATTTATCAGTTAATGGATGACTCACGTGGAAGAAAGATTATGCCTCAACACAGGCACGACGACAGAAACTCAGGATGAGGTGGTTTGTTTCCTGTCTATATTATTATCAACGTCTGCACACGGTGAATAATCCTTTATGCTTTGCACCACAACTTTGTTGGTCCAGACCCTACAGTACTGTTTGTGCTGTTGTCTGTGACCAACGATGTTTGTACCATGTTTTGTGCGGCTGCCATTTTGTGTTGCTAACGTGTTGTTGTCATGTGTTGCTGCCATGCTGTGCTGTCTTTGGTCTCTCTTGATGTAGTGTTGTGGTGTCTCTCTTGTCGTGATGTGTTTTGTCCTTCATTATTTATTTTTAATCCCAGCCCCTATTCCCGCAGGAGGCCTTTTGGTAGGCCGTCATTGTAAATAAAATGTGTTCTTAACTGACATGCCTAGTTAAATAAAGGTTAAATAAAATAAACAGTATAAAAGTTGTTCACTTGGAGACTGACATAGGAGAAAGAGGAGAGAGAGAGAGAGGAGAGGGACATCGTTGTAGGGGCATTTGCAGTGTGTTTTTGTGTGTGTGCCTGTGAGCGTGTGTATCTGCTTTGCATTATGGTGTTACATTCCTTCTCAAGGCCTGTCAAAATGTCCACAACCATGACCCAGACCCACGCGTGAAGGATTTTTCCAAAATGTAATAATAGCAGCAATTAGGATTAACATAATGTCTCTCTCTCTCTGTCTCTCTCTCTGTCTCTCTCCCTCTCTCTTATTTCTCTGTCTCTCTCTCTCTCTCTCAGCAGAGATCTACATGTACTGAGCTGACTGAATGCTCCAGTCTTATCGGCAGTTTATTGTGATAGCATGAGCTCAACGGTCTAAACACAAATCCCAGCCTCCTCCACTTCAGCTCCCATCCAAGACACATTTACCACATGCAGCAAGAGGGGCAGAGGGAGGTCATGTACTTTCAAGTACAGACAATGGAAGGCTTTAAATGGGTTAACAGGCCTTGGGTGTGTCCGTTGGAGTGTATGGTGCACTTGGGTCACTGAAATCTCATACTCATTTTAATAATGACAAAGCATATTCCCAGCACAAGTACACAAATAATTAAAGGTTAAAAAAGCACAATAAAAAAAACAAGAAATTAAGATTGTTGGGACGAGTTCAATTAACCACCCAAATAGCACTGTAACGGTAATCAAAATGCAATCTATACATATATACACCAGAAGAATTTACACCACATTTCTTTATGTCCTGGCACAAGCACAATCATATGCCTTTCTTGCAAGTTCCAAATCCAATGCAGTAATCAATATCAATGTAGCACTAAAAATAACATGGAGGTAGAACAAAAAAACACATAAGAACTAGAAATAAGAAGAACATGGGAAAGTAAGAAGCTATATATCCAATAACATATTTACAATGAACAGGGATAGGTAGATATGTATAGGGGTTAGCTACAGTAGGTGAATACAGTGCCGTGCGAAAGTATTCGGCCCCCTTGAACTTTGCGACCTTTTGCCACATTTCAGGCTTCAAACATAAAGATATAAAACTGTATTTTTTTGGTGCAGGTGCATTTATACGGAGACTTGATTACACACAGGTGGATTGTATTTATCATCATTAGTCATTTAGGTCAACATTGGATCATTCAGAGATCCTCACTGAACTTCTGGAGAGAGTTTGCTGCACTGAAAGTAAAGGGGCTGAATAATTTTGCACGCCCAATTTTTCAGTTTTTGATTTGTTAAAAAAGTTTGAAATATCCAATAAATGTCCTTCCACTTCATGATTGTGTCCCACTTGTTGTTGATTCTTCACAAAAAATACAGTTTTATATCTTTATGTTTGAAACCTGAAATGTGGCAAAAGGTCGCAAAGTTCAAGGGGGCCAAATACTTTCGCAAGGCACTGTAGGCATCAGGATACAGTATATCATAAACAGACCAGCAGCAGTTATGATTGTATGTGAGAGTGTGTGTGTGTGGAGTCAGTATACATGTGTGTGCATTTTATGTGTGTGTTGGAGTGTCAGTGTGTGTGAGAGTGTAGAGTCCTGTGAATGTGCATAGAGACAGTGCAAATTGTTTTATAAAATACAAGGGTCACCTCAGGTAGTCCATTTATTCATTCTCTTAGCTATTTAGCCTGTTGGTGTCAGACTTGATGCACCAGTACCACTTGCCGTGCGGAAGCAGAGAGAATGATGTGTACAGCAGTAGATATATTAGAGTGAGCTATGTCAAGAATCAATAAGGCAATGGGGCATGAGGGGGTGTGGTATATGGCCAATATACCACGGCTAAGGGCTGTTCTTAAGCACGATGCATTGCGGAGTGCCTGGACACAGCCCTTGGCCTTGGTATATTGGCCATACACAATAAACCCCCGAGGTGCTAGGATTAACATAATGTCTCTCTCTCTGCCTCTGCCTCTGTCTCTCTCTCTCTCTCTCTCTCTCTCTGATTGTGATTATAAACTGGTTACCAACGTAATTAGAGCAGTAAAATAATAATGTTTTGTCATACCCGTGGTATCCGGTCTGATATACCACGACTGTCAGCCTGTCACGCCCTGGCCATAAAGAGGCTTTTATCTCTATTTTGGTTAGGCTAGGGTGTGACTAGGGTGGGTATTCTAGTTTCTTTATTTCTATGTTTTGGATTTCTTTGTTGTTTGGCCAGGTGTGGTTCTCAATCAGAGGCAGCTGTCTATCGTTGTCTCTGATTGAGAATCATACTTAGGTAGCCTTTTTCCCACCTGGGTTTGTGGGTAGTTGTTTTCTGTTTTGTGTCTGCACCAGACAGAACTGTTTCGGTTTGTTCCACTTTGTTATTTTGTGGCAGTGTTCAGTTTGAATAAATGATCATGAACACGTACCACGCTGTGCCCTTGGTCCTCATCTTCAGACGAGCGTTACAGAACTACCCATCACCAAAGGACCAAGCAGCGTGGCAGAGAGGACTCCTGGACATGGGAAGAGATCCTGGATGGTAAGGGACCCTGGAGGCAGGCTGGGGAGTATCGCCGTCCAAGGGAGGAACTGGAGGCAGCGAAGGCAGAGTGGCAGCGTTATGAGGGAACACGGCTAACAAGGAAGCCCGAGAGGCAGCCCCCAACACATTTTTTTTGGGGGGGGGAGGCACACGGCGAGTGTGGCAGAGTCAGGCAGAGTCAGGAATCAGACCTGAGCCAACTCCCCGTGCTTACCGTGGCGAGCATGTGACTGGTCAGGCCCTGTGTTATGGGGTGATGTACACTGTCTCGGTTGAGCATTCACAGGCCGGCATGCTCTGTGCCAGCGTCCCGCATTTGCCGGGTGGAAGTGGGCATCCAGCCAGAACGGGTTGTGCCAGCTCTGCGCTCGAGACCGCCAGTGCGCCTACGCGGTCCAGTGTATCCGGTGCCTCGGCCAAGGAAGAATCCTCCTGTATGTCTCCCTAGCCTGGTAAGTCCTGTGCCTGCTCCCAGAGCCAGGCCTCCTGTGTGTCTCTCCACTCCAGAGACTGCCTCCAGCCCGGAGCCTCCAGAGACGGCCTCCAGTCCGGGGCCCGCAACGAGGGGCCTGCTATGAGGGTCCCCAGTCTGGGGTCGGCGGCGAGGGTCCCTGCACCAGAGAGGAAGCCCACCCGGACCCTCCCCTTTAGTGTCAGGTTTTGCGGCCGGAGTCCGCATGTTTGGGGGGGGTACTGTCACGCCCTGGCCATAGAGGCTTTTATTCTCTATTTTCGTTAGGCCAGGGTGTGATTAGGGTGGGCAGTCTAGTTTCTTTATTTCTATGTTTTCTATTTCTTTGTTTGGCAGGGTGTGGTTCTCAATCAGAGGCAGCTGACTATCGTTGTCTCTGATTGAGAATCATAATTAGGTAGCCTTTTTCCCACCTCCTAGCTGGAGGGGTGCTCTCATCTTATCTACCAACATAGACAGGGCTCTAACTCTCTAGCTCCACAATAAAATAGGGTGCAGGCAAGGCAGCAGGCTGTTAGCCAGCCTGCCAGCATAGTGGAGTCTGCCACTAGCACAGTCAGTGTAGTCAGCTCAGCTATCACCATTGAGACCGTGTCTGTGCCTCGACCTAGGTTGGGCAAAACTAAACATGGCGGTGTTCGCCTTAGCAACCTCACTAGGATAAAGACCACCTCCATTCCTGTCATTACTGAAAGAGATCATGATACCTAACATCTCAAAATAGGGCTACTTAATGTTAGATCCCTTACTTCAAAGGCAATTATAGTCAATGAACTAATCACTGATCATAATCTTGATGTGATTGGCCTGACTGAAACATGGCTTAAGCCTGATGAATTTACTGTTTTAAATGAGGCCTCACCTCCTGGCTAGACTAGTGACCATATCCTCTGTGCATCCCGCAAAGGCGGAGGTGTTGCTAACATTTACGATAGCAAATTTCAATTTACAAAAAAAAAATATGTTTTCGTCTTTTGAGCTTCTAGTCATGAAATCTATGCAGCCTACTCAATCACTTTTTATAGCTACTGTTTACAGGCCTCCTGGGCCATATACAGTGTTTCTCACTGAGTTCCCTGAATTCCTATCGGACCTTGTAGTCATAGCAGATAATATTCTAATCTTTGGTGACTTTAATATTCACATGGAAAAGTCCACAGACCCACTCCAAAAGGCTTTCGGAGCCATCATCGACTCAGTGGGTTTTGTCCAACATGTCTCTGGACCCACTCACTGTCACAGTCATACGCTGGACCTAGTTTTGTCCCATGGAATAAATGTTGTGGATCTTAATGTTTTTCCTCATAATCCTGGACTATCGGACCACCATTTTATTACGTTTGCAATTGCAACAAATAATCTGCTCAGACCCCAACCAAGGGCCGATAGTCCAGGATTATGTTGTGCATCAAAAGTTGTGCTATAAATTCACAGACAACACAAAGATTCCTTGATGTCCTTCCAGATTCCCTCTGTCTACCCAAGGACGCCAGAGGACAAAAATCAGTTAACCACCTAACTGAGGAACTCAATTTAACCTTGCGCAATACCCTAGATGCAGTTGCACCCCTAAAAACTAAAAACATTTCTCATAAGAAACTAGCTCCCTGGTACACAGAAAATACCCGAGCTCTGAAGCAAGCTTCCAGAAAATTGGAACGGAAATGGCGCCACACCAAACTGGAAGTCTTCCATTTAAGTCATTTAGCAGACGCTCTTATCCAGAGCGACTTACAAATTGGAGTCTTCCGACTAGCTTGGAAAGACAGTACCGTGCAGTACCGAAGAGCCCTTACTGCTGCTCGATCATCCTATTTTTCTAACTTAATTGAGGAAAATAAGAACAATCCAAAATTCCTTTTTGATACTGTTGCAAAGCTAACTAAAAAGCAGCATTCCCCAAGAGAGGATGACTTTCACTTTAGCAGTGATAAATTCATGAACTTCTTTGAGGAAAAGATTATGATTATTAGAAAGCAAATTACGGACTCTTCTTTAAATCTGCGTATTCCTCCAAACCTCAGAGTCTGCACAACTCTGCCAGGACCTAGGATCAAGAGAGACGCTCAAGTGTTTTAGTACTATATCTCTTGACACAATGATGAAAATAATCATGGCCTCTAAACCTTCAAGCTGCATACTGGACCCTATTCCAACTAAACTACTGAAAGAGCTGCTTCCTGTGCTTGGCCCTCCTATGTTGAACATAATAAACGTCTCTCTATCCACCGGATGTGTACCAAACTCACTAAAAGTGGCAGTAATAAAGCCTCTCTTGAAAAAGCCAAACCTTGACCCAGAAAATATAAAAAACTATCGGCCTATATCGAATCTTCCATTCCTCTCAACAATTTTAGAGAAGGCTGTTGCGCAGCAACTCACTGCCTTCCTGAAGACAAACAATGTATACGAAATGCTTCAGTCTGGTTTTAGACCCCATCATAGCACTGAGACGGCACTTGTGAAGGTGGTAAATGACATTTTAATGGGATCGGACCGAGGCTCTGCATCTGTCCTCGTGCTCCTAGACCTTAGTGCTGCTTTTGATACCATCGATCACCACATTCCTTTGGAGAGATTGGAAACCCAAATTGGTCTACACGGGCAAGTTCTGGACTGGTTTAGATCTTATCTGTCGGAAAGATATCAGTTTGTCTCTGTGAATGGTTTGTCCTCTGACAAATC
Organism: Oncorhynchus nerka; assembly: GCF_034236695.1. Classification (NCBI taxonomy): domain Eukaryota; kingdom Metazoa; phylum Chordata; class Actinopteri; order Salmoniformes; family Salmonidae; genus Oncorhynchus; species Oncorhynchus nerka. Next base: position 67,080,736 of record NC_088415.1, read on the forward strand.
AACTGTAAATTTCAGTGTTCCTCAAGGTTCCGTTTTAGGACCACTATTGTTTTCACTATATATTTTACCTCTTGGGGATGTTATTCGAAAACATAATGTTAACTTTCACTGCTATGCGGGTGACACACAGCTGTACATTTCAATGAAACATGGTGAAGCCCCAAAATTGCCCTCGCTAGAAGCATGTGTTTCAGACATAAGGAAGTGGATGGCTGCAAACTTTCTACTATTTAAACTCGGACAAAACAGAGATGCTTGTTCTAGGTCCCAAGAAACAAAGATATCTTCTGTTGAATCTGACAATTAATCTTAATGGTTGTACAGTCGTCTCAAATAAAACTGTGAAGGACCTCTGCGTTACTCTGGACCCTGATCTCTCTTTTGAAGAACATATCAAGACCATTTCAAGGACAGCTTTTTTCCATCTACGTAACATTGCAAAAATCAGAAACTTTCTGTCCAAAAATGATGCAGAAAAATTCATCCATGCTTTTGTCACTTCTAGGTTAGACTACTGCAATGCTCTACTTTCCGGCTACCCGGATAAAGCACTAAATAAACTTCAGTTAGTGCTAAATACAGCTGCTAGAATCCTGACTAGAACCAAAATATTTGATCATATTACTCCAGTGCTAGCCTCTCTACACTGGCTTCCTGTCAAAGCAAGGGCTGATTTCAAGGTTTTACTGCTAACCTACAAAGCATTACATGGGCTTGCTCCTACCTATCTCTCTGATTTGGTCCTGCCGTACATACCTACACGTACGCTACGGTCACAAGACTCAGGCCTCCCAATTGTCCCTAGAATTTCTAAGCAAACAGCTGGAGGCAGGGCTTTCTCCTATAGAGCTCCATTTTTATGGAACGGTCTGCCTACCCATGTCAGAGACGCAAACTCGGTCTCAACCTTTAAGTCTTTACTGAAGACTCATCTCTTCAGTGGGTCATATGATTGAGTGTAGTCTGGCCCAGGAGTGGGAAGGTGAACGGAAAGGCTCTGGCCGGTTCCCCTCTTTCCACTGGGATTCTCTGCCTCTAACCCTATTACAGGGCTGAGTCACTGGCTTACAGGGGCTCTCTCATGCCGTCCCTGGAAGGGGTGCGTCACCTGAGTGGGTTGATTCACTGTTGTGGTCATCCTGTCTGGGTTGCCCCCCCCCCCTTGGGTTGTGCCGTGGCGGAGATCTTTGTGGGCTATACTCAGCCTTGTCTCAGGATGGTAAGTTGGTGGTTGAAGATATCCCTCTAGTGGTGTTGGGGCTGTGCTTTGGCAAAGTGGGTGGGGTTATATCCTTCCTGTTTGGCCCTGTCCGGGGGTGTCCTCGGATGGGGCCACAGTGTCTCCTGACCCCTCCTGTCTCAGCCTCCAGTATTTTTGCTGCAGTAGTTTGTGTCGGGGGGCTAGGGTCAGTTTGTTATATCTGGAGTACTTCTGTCCTATTCGGTGTCCTGTGTGAATCTAAGTGTGCGTTCTCTAAATCTCTCCTTCTCTCTTTCTTTCTCTCTTTCTTTGACTCTCTGTCCCCAGTCCACCTGGCCATGCTGCTGCTCCAGGACCATGCCCCAGGACTACCTGACATGATGACTCCTTGCTGTCCCCAGTCCACCTGGCCATGCTGCTGCTCCAGTTTCAACTGTTCTGCCTTATTATTATTCGACCATGCTGGTCATTTATGAACATTTGAACATCTTGGCCATGTTCTGTTATAATCTCCACCCGGCACAGCCAGAAGAGGACTGGCCACCCCACATAGCCTGGTTCCTCTCTAGGTTTCTTCCTAGGTTTTGGCCTTTCTAAGGAGTTTTTCCTAGCCACCGTGCTTCTACACCTGCATTGCTTGCTGTTTTGGGGTTTTAGGCTGGGTTTCTGTACAGCACTTTGAGATATCAGCTGATGTACGAAGGGCTATATAAATAAATTTGATTTAGTTTTGTCTGCACCAGACAGAACTGTTTAGTTTTGTTCCACTTTATTTTGTGTCAGTGTTCAGCTTGAATAAATTATCATGAACAAGTACCATGCAGTGCTTTGGTCCTCTTCTTCAGAAGAGCGTTACACAGCCAATCAGCATTCAGGCCTCGAACCACCCAGTTTAAAAAATAAATATGGGGTGTGTATAAACCAATGATGTGTATAAACACTGGATGACTGACTGGGGGAGCAGTATTGAAGCCACTGCACAGCCATGTTGGTACTCCTCCTCAATTTTACAAAAGATTTGGAAGCTATAGAAATGCATTTATTAATGTCTACATTTGTTTTTGACATTTGTTTATTTTATTACAGACACCGTAATGCATATTTTAAAATTGTTATGTGAGCTAAACAAAAAAAATATTCAGAGTACTAATGTTACTGTACCTACTACAATAACATACATTTAGGATAAACACAAATTGATGCTGGATAATGAACAATTCCAAAAAAGCCTTTGTGCAAAAATGAACTTCTAGAGGTTATCAAGGCACTAACGTGAAGTGAAGAAATAAGGAACAATTAACTACATGAGCCTTGATTACTTCTGGAAGTTTGTTCTTGCACAAAGGCTATTTCGGCATTGTTCATTATCCAGCACTAACTTTTTATTTTATAGTATTTCATCCCATGATCAAAGAGCACCAACTGGATTAACTACATCCCAAAGAGGCACTCTTCTCCTGTGTCACTTAATTATGTTTAATTGAAATACTGCAAAACGTTATTCATTCCTATGGAGGGCTGCTCCTACTGGGGAGTACCTTTTTGTTATTGACCAAGTACTTATTTTTCCACCATAATTTGCAAATAAATTCATTAAAAATCCTACAATGTGATTTCTGGATTTTTTTTCTTCTCATTTTGTCTGTCATAGTTGAAGTGTACCTATGATGAAAATGACAGGCCTCATCTTTTTAAGTGGGAGAACTTGCACAATTGGTGGCTGACTAAATACTGTTTTGCCCCACTGTATGTGTGAGAGTGACTAACAAAATCAATGAGGGCCCCTGGGCACCTTCAGCCATGATTACTACACATTTAGACTAACTAGACTATCCAGCTAATTTACCAAACTAAACATTTTAAGTGACATGGGCTAATTGAGTGACTGTCAGTGAGTGACATATAATAAAGAGGAAAACTGCTAATGCACAACCAAGTTTAGAAATTGCACCTTGTGTATTCTACTATTCCGGACCTCTGTATCATATGTAGCTATGGCCCTGCCTGTTTCTGTCGCAGAATGCTTTTTGACAGTACTCGTGATTTAATCGACCACTTGCATGATCCCAGATCCATAGGCTATTTACTTCCTGCATGGGGCTAGGTTGAAAATATACTGTCATTTTCAACCTAGGAATGGGTACACTCAAAATGGCTGTCAGTCCACACATTATGCCACCATTGACTTGAAATGAGATGCCCTTTCTATTCATTCTATTTCTACAGTTTGTCATTGGCAATTTAGCACTAGGTTCATTAGGCTGTAGCAGCAGAATTCAGCAGGAATTTTGTTAGGGTGACATTTGTCTTACTGTATTATGAACATTATTTTGTCAGAGTGTAAACTCAAATGTGCAAATGAATCTTGTGGGGAGACACAACATTGACAGATAATTTGGGTTGGGTGTTAATTTATTTGGTCTTTCACAATAGCTGATGAAAGTCATTCTCATCCCATACAATGGGCTAAAATATAGACTAATTAGTGTGCTTATCTCAGCAGGAACACTACTGTTATTCCCATAATTTTATCATTTAACCTTTTACCAATTTTGTTGGTGTAATTAGGCTATTTGAAATATCATATGCCAACTCATGTCTTAAGAAAAATATATACAGAAATGCAATGAGGCTTATGCATTTTTATTAGCATTTATGGACATTGTTGAATAATAAGATACATAAAATGAGAATAGGCCATATTGAAATGCCCCTTGCCTCAAATATCCTGTTTTGTCATTTTAGTATTGTGCACAAGCTGCTAGGCAGAACTGGCAGGCAGAAACGCAACAGATCTTGCCTATAAAGCGAAAGATGATGTCAAGGTTTTGCAAATCAGCCTCAACCACCTGTCAGGTAATTTGTATAAATCTAATGTAACAAACCCACAGGACTTGGGAAACAGATCAGCGGTGGCCAACGCTCTTGGAGAGCTATACATGCACCTCTAGGCAGGATTTTCTATGGTCCTATTTTAAAGTGATAGTTCATCAAAATGAATGACATATTTACATTTGTTTCTTATGGACAAGGAGAAACTGAAATCCATCCTATGGTTAGCCACTTCTACCAACTGTTAATATGAGCCATTTCTAACCAAAAACCAATGTAATTCAATGTCCCCCAGTTAGCATACTCCAATTTTCATGGCAAAATTATTTCAAAGTACCTTCAAACCATGTGGTCAAATGGTTTGTGTGTATTCAACTTTAAAATAATCATGTATTTGTATTTTTTTTCCACCCTGTTCATGGGCCTATAAAATATGTTGAATAGCTGGAAATTAGCTTTAAAACTAGTGGAGCCAATGGCATTCACATTAGGAAATCTCACTCCAAGCTCTATTCAAACGTTGGCATGCCTGTATTATGAGAGAAAGAAATAGGAACATGTCATGTATGTCATCTTCATTTCCATGGAACCGTCACAGCAGCTGTAGAAAATGCTGATCATAGGTTTGTTGAATGGAAAGACACTTTAAATGATAGCTGCGTTAAGGATTACATTAACCATACAACATATTTTAATCTCTCCTCTTCTCTTCAGAACAAATCAAAATGGTAGGGGCTTGGATGTGGATGTGATTAAATGTATCTGACCCTATTTCCAAGGAATTACAAAAGAGTTACAAAAGCTCTAGTGATTAGAAAACCACTATCTCAATATACAATAAACATATTTCTCATACAAGAGGCCAAACACTGAGTGACATTTCAAATGTTTACTCTGGGAAGATGTACCAGTTGAATGCATACATTCGATGCCTACCCTTAGCACTCAAACCGTCCCTACTACAAATGTGTACTTCAGTACTTTTCCATCATCCAGGATTTCTCCATGCTCCTCTGTGCATATCACAGGATTTCTTATCAGTCACAGGAAGCCTTGAGTTATTGGGAGTACACATTCCTACAGTTCACTGCAGTCCACTAAATACTAATAATGAACAAAAATATAAACGCAACATGTAAAGTGTTGGTCCCATGTTTCATGAGCTGAAATAAAAGATCACCAACATTTTTGATACGCACAAAAAGCTTATTTCTATCCAATTTTGTTCATAAATTTGTTGACATCCCTGTTATGCCAATATAAATAAAATAAAATCTGATTTTATTTGTCACATACGCATGGTTAGCAGATGTTAATGCGAGTGTAGCGAAATGCTTGTGCTTCTAGTTCCGACAATGCAGTAATAACCAACGAGTAATCTAACCTAACAATTTCACAACAACTACCTTATACACACAAGTGTAAAGGAATAATTCATCCACCTGACAGGTGTGGCATATCAAGAAGCTGATTAAAAGCATGAGGGGTGCTGAGGGTTATTTCTGTCTATAATGAAGCCCTTTTGTTTGGAAAAACTCATTCTGATTGGCTGGGCCACACTCGCCAATGGGTGGGCCTATAACCTCCCAGGCCCATGTGGCATTCATATTTTGGTTCAGTATAATTACACTTCTATACACAAAGAGCTTAAACCTAACACCACGTTCAATATCTAAGGATACATAAAAACTAGATATTAATACTAGGAGGATATAATTATATAAAAGAGTAAAGACATAAAATATAGGGATGTTATCATGAGGCCATTGGTGATTTTAAAACAGCTACACATATTGCACAATCCAGATGTGCAAAGCTCTTAGGGACTTACCGAAGAACACTCACAGCTGTAATTGATGCCAATGGTGTTCCTAACATGTACTGACCCAGAGAGCTGAATAATTATGCAACAACTATATTTTTTGTTATTACATTTATATTAAAAACTGTTGTACTTTTTTGTGTAGATTGCTGACAATGAATTCCATTTCAATCCCACTTTGTAACACAATAAAATGTTAAGAAATCCAAGGTGATTGAATACTTTTGCAAGGCACTGTAAATCCATTGCATGGTGGGACAGTTGATAGGTGGGAACAAGTGCTAAGGGGCATTCCATTTCAGACAATGACCCTTTGCCAATACGTTTCCCCCTGTCGGTAACATTTCTTCACAGTGCTTTCTCATGTTACAATTTAACACAATTTACTTAGCATGTTTTGAGCAGCTTATGATCACATGTGAATAGAGCATCAATCACACTTGTATATTTTATTTTTTACAGTCCAGGGGGGTGGACTACAGTAGGGTAACTTGGGGTAAAGCGAACCCCGGTGAAAGGCGCCTCTGCCTGTAATTCTCACAAAAAAACACTTTTTGTCATCCATTTTATTTCCCAACACCTTCCCTGGCTGCCACTACTCTTGCTTAACTAAAAATGTAATCTGTATAATCTCATCTATGTTAAACCAACAAAATGATTTGGAAATCAAATCATTAAAAAAAATAGTAATCTAGAAAAAGTTACATATGAAGTTAGATCTATAAACGTTTTATATATACCAGTAGCGCAGACTAAAGATAAGTAATTCACCTGTTAAGAAAGAAAAATTGAAATTAGTTTTTAATAAAGTTGTAATATTTTAAGTGATGTTTGGGCCCCCTCCCCCTCCAGCGGGGAAAGATGCCCTCAAGGGCAATCCAGTGCAAGTCAACGGTACCTACTGTATATTACCATTTTCCAAATCATGTCCAATCATTTCCAAATCATGTATAAGCAACTTCATTTAGTTTCACAATCAATTTGCAGATACAATTTGATTTGGACATGAAGCTCGAAAATTAAAAACTTCATCATAGTGACAATATTTTTAGTGAGAGGTGCAATAACATTTTCTTTCGATATTTGATTTAATAAATACAAATAAGATACGTAGAATTTAGTTAAGAGTCAATTACTTAACATTTTTTAAATAAAATGGATTTTAACACGCTAATCTTCATGAGGCATCTTGCCCCATGGGGACTAGGGCTGTGACAGTCATGGATTTGTGGTATGACGGTAATTGGCCAGCCAAATGACCGTGGTCACTGTAACAACCATTCGAATAGCAAACTTTTTATAAATATGTATTTATACATTTTGTCAAGACGTAGTCTCATACCCCTGCACATCGACTCGGTACTTGTACTTCCTGTACATAGCGGTCATTTTCTACTCCCTATATTTAGCCATGTTATTCTTATTCTTTATTTTCATTTGTTATTCACTGTGTCACTATGTCAATTTATTTATCCTATCCTTAAATCCTCATTGTAGGAAAAGGACCCGTGGGTAAGTACTTCAGTGTTGGTCTACACCTGTTGTCTACGAAGCATGTGACAAATAAATTGGGATTTAATTGAATTTGAACCCAACTCAACTTCAATCTACTGAAAAAAAAGTATAATCTGCTATGGTCAAATATACAGTATATAATAAATTAGTGCCAGTATATTTTCCCATTGGTCAAAATTGTTACCGCTAAGATATGTTCATATACCACGTGCATCATGGTTTCAATGTATTGAAAATGAAGGTACATATGTAAACTACAATGAAAATCTTTAACAAATGTAACAATGTATTTGTTTTTTAAACTTTTAAATACAGACTATTGGTTTCAAATTCGTCTGTGCACGCTGACTGCAATCTGTTTCAGTAAGGGGAGTGGGATAGTCTTGAACGGCATTGTTGGGCTTGAGCATTTAAGCATTTCACGGTACGGTCTACACTTGTTGTATTCGGCGCATGTGACAAATACTATTTTATTTGACCCGGTGTCCAAGTAGGCTACATGTAGCTATGTGTGTAGAAAACATTTCACCACAGGTAAGACATTTAACTTGTTTAGTATAGTCAGTTTATAACTCCACTCACTACTTGTAGCTGTTTGTTTGTGTTGTTGGTCTTGGCTAGTTTAATGTTCCGGTCGGCAGCTAGCACGAACTCACTCACCTGGCTGCTAGCACCGTCATGAAAAGGGGCATGAGGGTTTTTCTAAGTAGTGAGAAAGCTAGGGAGCAGGCAATGTTGCCCTTTAGACATGTTGCCCTTTTCTTAGATGTAGTTGTGTAATTGACTGAAACAAACGGACAATAAAATTGCGTTTGAAAAGGGTGAAGTTTTTGCTGTGAGCCAACAGGTTGTTTTCCCCACAGGAAGGCTGGGCATGACTACCATCTAATTCCTACTGACGAATGCTAGAGGGGGAGTATCTCATCCCTAGACTATGAATGCGTCATCGACATGCAGGTTAGTGAGTAATCGCGGGTGTGGTAGCATGCACTCATTTCTACGGTCATATTAGAACAAACGAAATCGTCATTCCGCTACCGGCAATGCCAGTCGCCATAAGGACAAAATGAGGGTACTGTAATTGATTGACGTAAAGAAAATCCACCATCTCAATCCCGCCACTTGACAGAACAACTTTTAGTTATTGTTATTGCGTGTGTAATCGTGTCCAGTCGGATACAGTGTTTCGAATTGCGACAACAAAAATGGCACCGAATTTACCTGTACATTTATGCATCTTTTTGGTAAGTAAGTCAATTCTATTAAATTAGTGTTTCTGTATTTTTCACATTTGATTTTGATATATCACCTGCTCAAGTTTCTATTAATGTAATTGAATTTGCAAACTTTCTACTTTTGTGAGGAAAAAATATATATATACAGTACCAGTCAAAAGTTTGGACACACCTACTCATTCAAGGTTTATTTTTTTACTATTTTCTACATTGTAGAATAATAGTGAAGACATCAACACTATGAATTATGGATATGGAAACATGTAGTAACCAAAACAGTGTTAAACAAATCTAAATATATTAGATTTGAGATTCTTGAAAGTGGCCACCCTTTGCCTTGATGACAGCTTTACACACTTTTGGCATTCTCTCAACCAGCTCCATGAGGTAGTCACCTGGAATGTGTTTCAATTAACAGGTGTGCCTTGTTAATTTGTGGCATTTCTTTCCTTAATGCTTTTAATGCATTTTAGCCAATCAAATGTGTTGTGACAAAGTAGGGGTTTTATACAGAAGAAAGCCCTATTTGGTAAAAGAACAAGTCCATATTATGGAAAGACCAGCTAAATTAATCAAAGAGAAATGACAGTCCATCATTACTTTTAAGACATGAAGGTCAGTCAATACGGAACATTTCAATAACTTTGAAAGTTTCTTCAAGTGCAGTCACAAAAACCATCAAGCACTATGATGAAACTGGCTCTCATGAGGACCGCCACAGGAAAGGAAGACCCCGAGTTACCTCTGCTGCAGAGGATACGTTCATTAGAGTTACCAGCCTCAGAAATTGCAGCCCAAATAAATGCTTTACAGAGTTCAAGTTACAGACACATCTTAACATCAACTGTTCAGAGGAGACTGTGTTAATCAGGCCTTCATGGTCGAATTGCTGCAAAGAAACCTCTACTGAAGGACACCAATGAGAAGAAGAGACTTGCTTGGGCCAAGAAACATGAGCAATGGACATTAGACCGTTGGAAATCTGTCCTTTGTTCTGATGAGTCCAAATTTGAGATTTTTGGTCCCAACCACTGTCTTTGTGAGACGCAGAGTAGGTGAACGGATGAACTTTGCATGTGTGGTTCCCACCGTGAAGCATGGAGGAGGAGGTTTGATGGTGTGGGGTGCTTTGCTGGTGACTCTGTCAGTGATTTATTTAGAATTCAAATCACACTTAACCATCATGGCTACCACAGCATTCTGCAGCGATACGCCATCTCATCTGGTTTTAGCTTAGTGGGACTATCATTTGTTTTTCAACAGGACAATGACCCAACACACCTTTAAGCTGTGTACGGGCTATTTGACCAAGAAGGAGAGTGATGGAGTGCTGCATCAGTTGACCTGGCCTCCACAATCACACAACCTCATCCCAATTGAGATGGTTTGGGATGAGTTGGACAGCAGAGTGAAGGAAAATCAGCCAACAAGTGCTCAGCATATGTGGGAACTCCTTCAAGACTGTTGGAAAAGCATTCCAGGTGAAGCTGGTTGAGAGAATGCCACGTGTGTGCAAAGCTGTCATCAAGGCAAAGGGTGGCCACTTTGAAGAATATCACATTTAAAATATATTTTGATTTGTTCAAAACTTTTTTGGGGTTACTACATGATTCCATATGTGTTATTTCATAGTTTTGATGTCTTCACTATTATTCCACAATGTAGAAAATAGTAAAAATAAAGAAAAACCCTTGAATGAATCAGTGTGTCCAAACTTTTGACTGGTACTGTATATATACACTCGTTGAACATCTCATTCCAAAATAATGGGCATTAATATGGAATTGATCCACATGCGTTTGTGTATATAGGCCTATTTCCGCTTATAGTTAAAAAAAAAAAAGATTTTTCAGGGGGTGCTGCAGAACTCTCAGCATCCCTACTTCTAACATTCAGCTAAGAAGATCACTGGCAAGGTGCAGCTTGTTGATACATCGACAGTTCCTTCAGGAGGTATTCATACCCCATGACTTATTCCACATTTTGTTGTGTTACAGCCTAAATTCAAAATGGATTACATATATTTATTTTTCTCACCCATTTACACACAATACCCCATAATGTCAATGTGAAAACATGTTGTTAGAAATGTAGTATTCACATTCCTGAGTCAATACATATTAGAATCACCTTTGGTAGTGATTACAGCTGTGAGTCTTTCTGGGTAAGTCTCTAAGAGCTTTGCACACCTGGATTGTACGATTTCTGCCCATTATTCTTAAAAAAAAAAATTCAAGCACTGTCATGTTGCTCATTGCTAGTGTCGTCGAAACTCTAATCAATAAGGAGATACTTGTCATTTCTTCAATACAATCAACCTTTATTTGATAAGATTTGCAATAATGTAGCTGGTCAACCCTACACATTTTCAGACAAGATAGAACTGACAAAAGGGGGCGGTGTTGCAATCTACTGCAAAGATAGCCTGCAGAGTTCTGTCCTACTATCCAGGTCTGTACCCAAACAATTTGAACTTCTACTTTTAAAAATCCACCTCTCTAAAAACAAGTCTCTCACCGTTGCCGCCTGCTATAGACCACCCTCTGCCCCCAGCTGTGCTCTGGACACCATATGTGAAATGATTGCCCCCCATCTATCTTCAGAGCTCGTGCTGCTAGGCGACCTAAACTGGAACATGCTTAACACCCTAGCCATCCTACAATCTAAACTTGATGCCCTCAATCTCACACAAATTATCAATGAACCTACCAGGTACCTCCCCAAAGCCTTAAACACGGGCACCCTCATAGATATCATCCTAACCAACTTCCCCTCTAAATACACCTCTGCTGTCTTCAACCAAGATCTCAGCGATCACTGCCTCATTGCCTGCATCCGTAATGGGTCAGCGGTCAAACGACCTCCACTCATCACTGTAAAACGCTCCCTGAAACACTTCAGAGAGCAGGCCTTTCTAATCGACCTGGCCGGGGTATCCTGGAAGGATATTGATCTCATCCCGTCAGTAGAGGATGCCTGGATATTTAAAAAAAAATGCCTTCCTAACCATCTTAAATAAACATGCCCCATTCAAGAAATGTAGAACCAGGAACAGATATAGCCCTTGGTTCTCCCCAGACCTGACTGCCCTTAACCAACACAAAAACATCCTATGGCGTTCTGCATTAGCATCGAACAGCCCCCATGATATGCAGCTGTTCAGGGAAGCTAGAAACCATTATACACAGGCAGTTAGAAAAGCCAAGGCTAGCTTTTTCAAGCAGAAATTTGCTTCCTGCAACACTAACTCAAAAAGGTTCTGGGACACTGTAAAGTCCATGGAGAATAAGAACACCTCCTCCCAGCTGCCCACTGCACTGAAGATAGGAAACACTGTCACCACTGATAAATCCACCATAATTGAGAATTTCAATAAGCATTTTTCTACGGCTGGCCATGCTTTCCACCTGGCTACTCCTACCCCGGTCAACCGCACTGCACCCCCAACAGCAACTCGCCCAAGCCTTCCCCATTTCTCCTTCTCCCAAATCCATTCAGCTGATGTTCTGAAAGAGCTGCAAAATCTGGACCCCTACAAATCAGCCGGGCTAGACAATCTGGACCCTTTCTTTCTAAAATTATCTGCCGAAATTGTTGCCACCCCTATTACTAGCCTGTTCAACCTCTCTTTCGTGTCATCTGAGATTCCCAAAGATTGGAAAGCAGCTGCGGTCATCCCCCCTCTTCAAAGGGGGGGGGACACTCTTGACCCAAACTGCTACAGACCTATATCTATCCTACCATGCCTTTCTAAGGACTTCGAAAGCCAAGTCAACAAACAGATTACCGACCATTTCGAATCTCACCATACCTTCTCTGCTATGCAATCTGGTTTTAGAGCTGGTCATGGGTGCACCTCAGCCACGCTCAAGGTCCTAAACGATATCTTAACCGCCATCGATAAGAAACATTACTGTGCAGCCATATTCATTGATCTGGCCAAGGCTTTCGACTCTGTCAATCACCACATCCTCATCGGCAGACTCGACAGCCTTGGTTTCTCAAATGATTGCCTCGCCTGGTTCACCAACTACTTCTCTGATAGAGTTCAGTGTGTCAAATTGGAGGGTCTGCTGTCCGGACCTCTTGCAGTCTCTATGGGGGTGCCACAGGGTTCAATTCTTGGACCGACTCTCTTCTCTGTATACATCAATGAGGTCGCTCTTGCTGCTGGTGAGTCTCTGATCCACCTCTACGCAGACGACACCATTCTGTATACTTCCGGCCCTTCTTTGGACACTGTGTTAACAACCCTCCAGGCAAGCTTCAATGCCATACAACTCTCCTTCCGTGGCCTCCAATTGCTCTTAAATACAAGTAAAACTAAATGCATGCTCTTCAACCGATCGCTACCTGCACCTACCCGCCTGTCCAACATCACTACTCTGGACGGCTCTGACTTAGAATACGTGGACAACTACAAATACTTAGGTGTCTGGTTAGACTGTAAACTCTCCTTCCAGACCCATATCAAACATCTCCAATCCAAAGTTAAATCTAGAATTGGCTTCCTATTTCGCAACAAAGCATCCTTCACTCATGCTGCCAAACATACCCTTGTAAAACTGACCATCCTACCAATCCTCGACTTTGGCGATGTCATTTACAAAATAGCCTCCAATACCCTACTCAACAAATTGGATGCAGTCTATCACAGTGCAATCCGTTTTGTCACCAAAGCCCCATATACTACCCACCATTGCGACCTGTATGCTCTCGTTGGCTGGCCCTCGCTTCATACTCGTCGCCAAACCCACTGGCTCCATGTCATCTACAAGACCCTGCTAGGTAAAGTCCCCCCTTAGCTCGCTGGTCTCCATAGCATCTCCCACCTGTAGCACACGCTCCAGCAGGTATATATCTCTAGTCACCCCCAAAACCAATTCTTTCTTTGGCCGCCTCTTCTTCCAGTTCTCTGCTGCCAATGACTGGAACGAACTACAAAAATCTCTGAAACTGGAAACGCTTATCTCCCTCACTAGCTTTAAGCACCAACTGTCAGAGCAGCTCACAGATTACTGCACCTGTACATAGCCCACCTATAATTTAGCCCAAACAACTACCTCTTTCACAACTGCATTTAATTAATTAATTAATTTTGCTCCTTTGCACCCCATTATTTTTTATTTCTACTTTGCACATTCTTCCATTGCAAAACTACCATTCCAGTGTTTTACTTGCTATATTGTATTTACTTTGCCACCATGGCCTTTTTTGCCTTTACCTCCCTTCTCACCTCATTTGCTCACATTGTATATAGACTTGTTTATACTGTATTATTGACTGTATGTTTGTTTTACTCCATGTGTAACTCTGTGTCGTTGTATCTGTCGAACTGCTTTGCTTTATCTTGGCCAGGTCGCAATTGTAAATGAGAACTTGTTCTCAACTTGCCTACCTGGTTAAATAAAGGTCAAATAAAATAAACTCTGAGGTGGAAGGCCGAGAGCTCAAATGAAACAAGGAGTACAGAAACCTTATATAGGCCCACCGTCTTACGCAAGAGTGTACAAAACGCATGATCTTGTTATGTGTACGTGTGTGGAGAACAGGGCGAAACTGAAGTTAAAGTTACAGACTAACTGTGAATTTGGTCATCTCGTTCTGGAGCAGCTGCTGGTTATTCTAATCTTCTAGTGAGGACAATAGGTGTCAAAGCAACAGGAAATCACTCCAGACATAGTTCCTCATAAAGTAGCCAGCAAGAGCCTTTTACTGTCTGCCCGGATGATGTATGGTTTCACTTACACACACACACACACACACATTCACCAGCATGAACCTGTCGCCCAGCAACAGGCTCTATGACTGGTGTGCAGGATACAACACTTTGCTCTGTTTTAATATACTGAAAAGGAACCAGATCATTCCCTTCTGACTAACAGGAAACCATAGGTTGCCCCAGTCAGCTCCTGACTGTGTGCCCAGAACATCATAGGGACCTAATTTCCTAGTTAGGTTTCTATGCTACACACTCACAAGACAAGTTAAAACAGGCCTATACTAATGAACGTACATATCTTCTATCTTATATGATCTCATTTCTTTAGCAATCTCAACCTTAATGCCTAAGCAACTAAGCTTCTGGAAAGATCTTCTAGTACACAAGCATCAGCAAGGTTTAACAAAAATGTCCCTTACACTAGACAGACATTCTCAAGTATTGCCATAGATCTTCAAGCCGATTTCACTCAAATCTGTAGCTATGCCACTTAGGAACATTCACTGTCGTCTTGATAAGCAATTCCAGTGTATATTTGGCCGTGATGTTAGGTTATTGTCCTGCTGAAGGTGAATTTGTCTTCTAGTGTCTGTTGGAAAGCAGACTGAACCAGGTTATCCTCTAAGATTTTGCCTGTGCTTAGCTCTATTCAGTTAATTTGTATCAAAAAAACTCCCTAGTCCTTGCCAATGACAAGCATACTCATAACATGATAAAGCCACCACCATGTGTGAAAAATATTAAGTGGTACTCAGTGATGTTGTGTTGGATTTGCTCCAAACATAATGCTTTGTATTCAAGGCAAAGTTCATTTCTTTGCCACATTTTTTTGCAGTTTTACTTTATTGCCTTATTGCAAACAGGATGCATCTTTTGACTGTGTCGTTTAGGTTAGTATTGTTGAGCAACTACAGTACGATGTTGTTGGTCGGTCCTCAGTTTTCTCCTATTACATCCATTAAACTCTGTAACTGTTTTAAAGACACAATTGGCCTCATGGTGAAATCCCTGAGCGGTTTCCTTCCTCTCCGTCAACTAAGTTCGGCAGGACGCCGGTATCTTTGTAGTGACTCGGTGTATTGATACACCATCCAAAGTGTAATTAATAACTTTACCATGCTCTACGGGATATTTAATATCTGCTTTTTTTTATACCCATCTACCAATAGGTGCCCTTCTTTGCGAGGCATTGGAAAACCACCCAGGTCTCTGTGGTTGAATCTGTGTTTGAAATTCACTGCTCGACTGAGAGACCTTACAGATAATTGTATGTGTGGGGTACAGAGATGAGGTAGTCATTCGAAAATAATGTTAAACACTATTATTGCACACAGAGTGAGTCCATGCAACTTATTATGTGACTTGATAAGCACATTTTTACTCCTGAACTAATTTAGGCTTGCCATAACAATGAAGTTGAATAGTTATTGACTCAAGATATCTTAGCTTTTAATTTAATTAAATCATTTGTAAACATTTTGAAAAACATAGTTCCACTTTGACATTATGGAGTATTGTGTGTAGGCCAGTGACACAACATCTCAATTGAATCAATATTAAATCCATGCTGTAACACAACCAAATGTTGAACAAGTTAAAGGGTGTCAATACTTTTTGAAGGCACTGTACCTGTGCAGCCTATGCACTCCTTGAAAACGTCCATGTACACATTTAAATGTATATTCTTTTGGTTCATCTAGTACAAAGAACTGACAAGACAGAATATCCATGAATGCAGTACCATATTTGTAACACAGCTTTTGTATGATATGCCACCTGTTAGAATGTATGAACAATATATCTCTCTCATGCAATTCCAGACCCTCTCATGTGTGGACTCCTGCTTCATCCCTGCCTCCATACAAGCAACAGTACCTCAGACAGTACAAGTTGGACATGTTATTGCAAAAGGTTCTGCCATTCACAAATGTTTCTGTCCTGTCTAACTTTGAATGTACTTAATACTGAATGAAACAATCAATATAGTCATGAACTGTTTATAACCAGTTGACGTTGTTAATCATAATCAAGTTATTGTGTTGTGGATTATCCATGTTTGTTTTTTAGTCCTTGTATAGTTGACAACGTTTCTTTCTCTCTCGTCGTTCAGTTGATGTGGACCAATGTGACACCATCACATTGCACTTTACAACTAGTGACCCCGACTTCACAGTACGACCTGATGGCACTATAGTAACAGTCGCCATCACCATGGTACCAGCCAATGGCAGAACATTCTCAGTGCAGTTTCAGGACCCCAATGGTCAGAAGAGAGAAATTAATGTTTACCTTGTCCAGAACTCTAGAAAGGTAAGGTGGATTCTGCATGGGCTTATAGTACGAAGTCTCATTTTTCAAAGAAGTATTGTTTTTGTGAAATTATCTATATCACATTGTTGACTTGTGACTTTGTGGTCTTTTTCCTGCTTTTTCAGGTATTGAAAGATGGCCTACTAAAGCGCTCCAAAAGACGTTGGAGTCCTCTGCCCTTCAACATCATAGAAAACGACGTTCCGCCATTTCCAAAGGACGTTGATCTGGTAATGTCCTTAAAATAAGTCACAGCTTGCATCACATTTCAGCACATTTTGTGTTTGAATATTGATATTAAACCTAAGCCATGTACATATTTTGTGTCATGTAACAAACTCCAATTTATCCTCTACATGTCCTTGCCTTTCTCCCACCCCCATGTTCCACTCTATTTCTCATTCGTTCTCACTTGGAGCTAATGCACATTCTGTACCTGTATGGTCCACGCCCTCACCTGGGGGTTCACACACCCAGACACAAACAGAGGGATCAGTTGGAGCGTTTACTTAGTTGTTTTTTCTCCTTTTTAACCCTTCCCCTTCCTTTCTAACTACTGGGCTGGGTGTGCACTGTAATTGGATCTGTTGTAACCTGCCTAGGGGAATACATATAGGGCTCTACCTGAGCAGAGCACATGCCCTTTGTCCTTCTAGTCACTAAAGTGCCCTTTTGGGTGGTGGTATAATTTTGTATTCATTTTTTTGTCATTGTTGTTCGTAACCCACTGCCCGTAAGTCATTGTCAAGTTCACAATTTGTCATAATGAGTGAGAGTGTTGCTGCACAAATAAATAGGCTTATGCTCAAATATGTTAAAAATGTCATTTTGAGCACCTGCCCCATGAAAGGTCTGTGCACGGCCTTGAACCAGGGTGATGTTATTATCCCACTGCTTGTTGAAGCTTGACCGCAAATAATACTTGATTGTTTCCTGGTCCAGATTGCATCTGATTCGTCGGCCACTCGCAGTGTGTACTACACCATCAGTGGGCCTGGAGTGACAGAGGAGCCTGTGGGTGTGTTCAGTGTGGTGATGGAGACTGGGATGTTGAGGGTCAACAAAGTTGTCGACCGCGAGAGAACTCCTCAGTTTGTAGTGAGTAGTAAACAACAATTATTGATTGCTTGCTTGAATAATTGATTGATTCTTTATCTGTGATGTTAACATGACAATTGTACTCTTGATACCGTAGCACAGACAACACAAACAGTGTAAGCCATTTCTAAACTGAGTCCATCTTCCTCCAGTTTCAAGCCAGAGTGTTTGACAGATACACCAACCAGGAGACAGATCTACCATTACCCATCACAGTGAATGTAGACGATGTGAACGACAATGCACCAACTTTCACTGGCCTACTGCAGTTTACTGTGCTGGAGCAAAGCAAAGCAGGTGAGAAACACACAGCTGAAATAAGAAATACCAGAGTGCCCGTAGCCTCTGCAATGCAGTACATGGAAAAAGTGACATACGTTTCACAAGTTAGTCAGTTGTCTGAGCAATTTGTGCACACATCCAGACATTGACCTTTGTAACGGGAACTTGTGGATGTGAACTAATAGCCGGTGTGTTGTGATACGTTCTATTGCAGGGACGATGGTGGGGATGGTGAATGCCACAGACATAGACGAGCGTGGTACAGACCACACTAAGATCAGGTACTCCCTCCTCTCTGGGACTAACCTGTTCTACATTAACCCAGAGACGGGAGTCATCAGCACCAAAACAGACACCCTCGACAGAGAGGTCAGTCCCATCGCTGTACCTTTAAAAAAATATCTCGCTTACAGTTTTCCAGGGTTCCACGTTGTTGATCACGGCTATCATTGCTTAAATTATTGATCTAAATCTATGTTTGTATTTGTTTTTCAGGTGAATGATAATTATTTGGTGACAGTTGAAATCAGAGACATGAATGGAGCTCTGAATGGT
This sequence comes from Oncorhynchus nerka, assembly GCF_034236695.1. Taxonomy (NCBI): domain Eukaryota; kingdom Metazoa; phylum Chordata; class Actinopteri; order Salmoniformes; family Salmonidae; genus Oncorhynchus; species Oncorhynchus nerka. Next base: position 67,099,308 of record NC_088415.1, read on the forward strand.
CTATTCAACACAGCCACAGCCACCATTGTGTTGGGTGATATCAACGACAACCCTCCCACATTCACAAAGACATCTGTACGTTTTCTTTGACAACTTTTTACAGTAGTGGAGTTTGTGTATTGCAGTTTATTCCGCAATGTAACAAAAATGGATGGCATGGATGTCCCAGTTTGTTTTATGAATACTCTGTTTGCTTTGGCCAAATAACTATATGTTACTTCCTTTTGCAGTACGATGTAAAAGTTAAAGAGAACCAAGGAGAGGGACTCATCCTCAGAATCCCCATTGAAGATAAGGACTTGGTGAAGACACCAAACTGGAACACTGAGTTTGTCATCCAAAAGGGGAACGAAAACGGGAACTTCAGGATCGAAAGAGACCCCAAAACGAATGAAGGACTAATTTACCTAATAAAGGTGAGCTGGTACTCACAATGAACCTCTCATTTTTTATCTGATCATGACTTTCCATAGATGTCTTGCTAGTTATTTATAAAATGAGGCTAATCTATACATTTGGTGAACTATCCCATAACATAAAGACAGTCAAAATATTGAGCCAAAAGACTTCTTTGCGCATTGTCATTGACGGATGATAATACAGTAAAATAACACTATGTCCTTGCTGTGTCTCCAGCCTCTAGACTACGAGAAGACCAAGAACCTAAAGCTGGAGGTGTTGGCCCGTAACCAGGCTGAGCTGAGTGGGACCAAGGCCCAGTGGATGTCCATCCCTGTAGACGTCTCTGTAGTGGATGAGGACGAGGGACCAGAGTTCACCGCCCCCACCGTACTCTTCACAGTCAAGGAGAACACTCCTAACGACACCCTGATTGGGACCTACATAGCCATAGACCCAGAGACCAAGAGCAGCGCCGGCATCAAGTAAGACCCTAGTTTACCTTATTGATCTCACCAATAATTGACCTAGCCAGGTCCCAGATCTGTTTGTGCAGTCTTGCCATAATTACAGGAGATGGCAAGACTGCACAAACAGATCTGGAACCAGGGTAGTATTGGCCTATTGTGTGACCATGTTGATAATAATCATAATAATAACAATAATATGATGTTATAACAAGTAAGGTCAGATTGTGTTTCAAAAGAAGATAGAGGAATGACATGTTTTTTCTCACTCCAGCAGAATTGTACCGTTATACAAGAGAATGCTGTAAAAGTTCCTTCTCTCTCTGTTCCCTCTCAGGTATTACAAGGTCTCAGACCCTGCTTCATGGATCAAGGTAGATGAAAGCACCGGGCAGCTGAAGATCGCCAATAATATCGACAGGGAGTCCCACTTTGTAACGAATGGCGTGTACAACGTCACTATGAAAGCTGTTGATGCCAGTAAGTAGATATTGTTTACAGTGTCTTAGTTAAATACACAATATATACAAAAGTATGTGGAAACCCCTTCAAAATGGTGGATTTGGCTATTTCAGTCACAGCTGTTGCTGACAGGTGTATAACATTGAGCACACAGCCATGCAATCTCCATAGACAAACATTGGCAGTGTAGTGGCCTTACTAAAGAGCTCAGTGACTTTCAACGTGGTATTGTCATAGGATGCCACCTTTCCAACAAGTCAGTTCATCAAATTTCTGCCCTGCTAGAGCTTCTTCGGTCAACTGTAAGTGCTGTTATTTTGAAGTGGAAATATCTAGGAGCAACAATGGCTCGGCCGCGAAGTGGTAGGCCACACAAGCGGGACCACCGAGTGCTAAAGAGCCTAGCACTTAACAATCATCTGTCCTCGGTTGCAACACTCACTACTGTGTTCCAAACTGCCTTTGGAAGCAACGTCAGTACAATAACTGTTTGTTGGGAGCTTCAGGAAATGGGTCTCCATGGCTGAGCAGCTGCACACAAGCCTAAGATCACCAGGCACAATGCCAAGAGTTGGCTGGAGTGGTGTAAAGCTCGCCGCCATTGGACTCTGGAGCAGTGGAAACCAGTTTTTCTGGATTGATGAATCACGCTGCCCCATCTGGCAGTCCGACTGATGAATCTGGGTTTGGCGGATGCCAGGAGAATGCTACCTGCCCCAATGCATATAGCCAACTATTAAAGTTCGGTGTAGGAGGAATAATGGTCTGGGGCTGTTTTCCATGGTTCAGGCTAGGCCCCTTAGTTCCAGTGAAGGGAAATCTTAAGGCTACAGCATACAATGACATTCTAGATGATTTTGTGAAATAGTTTGGGGAAGGCCCTTTGCTTTTTCAGCATGGCAATGCCCCCCCGTGCACACAGCGGTCCATACAGAAATGGTTTGTCGAGATCGGCGTGGAAGAACTTGACTGGTCTGCACAGAGCCCTGACCTAAACCCCATCGAACACCTTTGGGATGAATTGGAACAATAAGTCTGTGTTGTTTAAGTGACAAGATGAGGAGTATAGTAGTCACTCTATAATACCTGGTGTGACTTGGTATTTTATTAGGATCCCCAATAGCTATTGCGAAAGCGGCAGCTACTCTTCCTGGGGTCCACACAATACATGACATAATACAGCACATTAACAGACAAGAACCGCTCAAGGACAGAACCACATCTACCCTAGCTACTGGCCCTTATCTCTGTTTTGCATTTATAACAGGGAGGGACTACTAGGGAGATACCTGTACTGTATAGCATCTGTATTTCACTGAACTTTAAAGTTTATTGCTGAGTGTGATTATTGAATACATTGGAAATCTTACTCAGTCAAGCTCTCACAATAAAACCACACAAAAAACAGCAAAAATTGTTCATTGACATGTTATCGTGTTTCTTACTCTATTTTCAGGTCTCAAGACAGGTACAGGGACAGTGATTATTCAAGTGGAGGATGTGAACGACCACGTCCCAGTCATCCCCTCTAAAGACCTGGTGGTGTGTGAGAAGAATGGGGGAGAGATGGGCTCTGTGCTGGTGGTAGCAGAGGACAAAGACCGAGCTCCATTCGCCGCCCCCTTCAGCTTCGAACTGGGAGAGGAGCATGATGGGAGATGGGCTGTGAAGCGACTTAACGGTATGAAAATGATTCCTACCTCCGGACTCCGTTCCATCTCTATATAAATTGATATCTTGCATATGTGATTTAAAAAGTGAAGCAATTATTTAAATCTAAACAGAAAATGCGCATTTTATAGTGAGTAGTCAGTCTCATACATTCTTCAATACAACGTTAGAGCCAAAATACTCTAGAAAGCAACCTCACCAGAGCCACCTTACACAGCACCTAACTGACAATGAGTATTGTTTAGAGCCAGGAGTTTTTGTCCTTACAATGTAATCTCACCAGGAAAACTAGTGCTGTTCTTTACAACAGTGTATTTCCTCCTCAGACACTGCAGGGATGTTGGAGCACACCAAGGAGCTCCCTAATGGTCTGTATACTGTCCCCCTGATGGTCAAGGACCTACAGGGATTTGGAAAGACCCAGACGGTAACGGTCCGGATCTGCCGCTGCAGAAACGGAGCGTGTTTGGCCTACCAGAACTCCACGTCGCTGGGGGTGTGGGCCATCCTGGCCATGCTGCTGGCGCTGTGCCTGCTACTTCTTCTCTGTGAGTCTCTAATGTTTTATTATGTTCATTCATCTTATTTATGTAGGCCTGACAGGTTGGTGTCAGAGGCGTTAGACATTAGGTGAAGTTTTAAGCAGCTGATGACAGCTAGTATAACTTTGTTCCTTAGCAAATGGCTTGTGCTTCTTGTTCGTCAGACGAACCTGTGACCACTTTCGGACCATACATTTTGATTGAGCTACTTTTCTTTTTCGTTCTTTATTGCAGGTATCTTCTTTGCATTCATCTGTGTTACAAAGAATGAGAAAATGGAGCTGGAAGATATGGGAGACAGTGGCGGTATCCTCCTGAAGTCTAACATTGAGGCCCCAGGGGATGCAGTGGTAAGTCTGTCATAATGACAGCATTACAAAACACATTTCTCATGTTCATGGAATCTTAGCTAATTTCACTGTTATATCCTAATTTGTTTATATGTCTCCTCAGGATTCAAATCTCATCATCGTTCCTGCATCTGGGATTGACTCATCAGTGAAGGGATCCATGATTGATGTGGGGTGGGTGGGAGCTAAGAACTCTGGTATGATTGGAGGAGGCCTGGGCGCTCAACAGAATCTGCTACAGGAGTCCGGCGGTGTCATAGTGACCGATATGGAGACCGGCTTCTCAGGCCAATACGAAAGCAGCCAATACGTTGGACAATATGGCAGTGGACAATATGGTGGAGGTCAATATGGCGGTGGAAACATGACTTTTGACAACACACGTTTCATGAAATTCAACAACTCTGCAGCCTGGCACACCTGGCAAACGAACGGGCTGTTTTTACAACAGGTAAAGTGGTTGTAGAGAACTTGAGAAACAGCTCAAACAATGTCAATCGTTCTTCCTATTGGTAAAAGCCTAGACTATTCCCATCTGAAATGCTTTCTTACTTGCTAAATCCTGTGTTAGCTTTCATATATCTTGTCTGGTTGGTGAAATGTTGGTCTGTTCTCAGTGTAATACCTGTCAGTAATATCCTATGCAAAGATGTAATATCACCTACTGTAATATTTTCCCTACCATCGGACTAGTCCTTGGCTGCTCTCTATGGACTAATAACAAAATGCATTCTCCTTTCTTCACCTCATCTCTTATATTGTCTACCTGGTCTTTGCAGAAGTTGGCTTACCTAGGGACGAGGGAGGAGGGGCGATATGCCGATGACATCATCCACGCGTACGGCTTCGAGGGGGTGGGGTCTCCAGCCGGCTCGGTGGGCTGCTGCAGTGACCAAGGCAACCAGGAAGACCTGGACTTCCTAAACACATTGGGGCCAAAGTTCAAGACATTAGCTGAGGTCTGTAACAACAAGAAATGAACAAAGATAATATAATGCAATATGTTTTGTTACTGCAAGTGTACTCTTTTTCTGCCAATACCATGAATTTTAGGAATCTGTTAAGAGGGTTGCTATGCTATCATTCAGAGTAAACACACTGAATTGCTCTAACTGTTTGTTAGTTTGACATTTTGCACTGGAAAGTACTATGTATTTACTTGTACAGCAAATTCCCCAGTGTTGAATCAACTCTGCGATTGTTAAATGTAACACTTTTTCTATACGGTCTATACGGGTCCACACCTTTTTCAGTGATATTAAAATTTTAATGAATACCTGTAGTGTTAAGGTAACTCGTATTTGGGGTATGGTGTAAAGCCATATTTGCATATTTCCCAGTGTGCCTTACCTTACCTAGTGACAAAGACATGGTCATTGCATTCATTCATTTTCAGTCCTGTGGCTTTCACCAAATAAAATTATTAACAGTGGCCCGAAACTCATAGTTTACAGGCCACATCAGGTGTGCATTCACATTATGCTGGCTTGCAAGGTGATGTCATTCCTATTGGAATCTAGTCAGAGTGTGGATATCCAAGAGTTTACATTTTTGATCACCCGTAGCCTGCATTCAGAATGACTGTCAGTTTGGAAAATTTGATAGATGAGACTACCTAAACCATCTAAACTGAAACAACCATTGCAATAAATCTAACTAACAGATTGAATTAGTTTAGAAAAAATGATGTTATTTATCTTTGTGTAGCATAATATTCATTGATCAGTCAATGTACAGTACATGCAAACACACAGATATTGAAACAAACAATAATAAAAATAAAAACTGTAATAGAGCATGCTGGGAAATATGATAATGATGGCTGTGTTTTTAAGTGTTTTAATCACATTCAAATCTGGTTATTAACACCAACACTGGAGTTATTTTGCACCACTGAGTGTTAATTTAAATCCTGAACTAGAAATGTACATTAAATAATGTACATTATGGGATTTTTAGCGCTAAATATTTTTTTGGGGGGGGCATTGGTCATGTTATTTTATTTGTGTATATTATGGTAAAGCCCCATGAAGTTTAGTATCGTAGAATCAAATGTTTGTTCATGTGACTCTAAAAACAGGTACCTTGAAGAATACATGAATATTTGACGAGATTATTCGATTTTTAAAATAACTTATGAATTTAGGTGGATGGGGTACAAACATTACACACTATTCTATATGAGTGTTGATTAGACTGCATTGGGGTTTCTATGTTTAATTGGTCACACTACGATCGTCCCTTTAATCGATTCGATTCCTATGATTGATTGACTGCAGAGAGTCTTGTTTAGACTAGAACAGAAGGTTATAGGTGCTTCTGTTTAGAATAGAAGGTTCTGGGTGCTTCTTTTTAGAATATAATGTTCTGCCTGCTTCTGTTTAGAATAGAAGGTTCTGGGTGATTATTTTTAGAATAGAAGGTTCTGAAGAGACAGGTGCTGATACGGCCCATGGGGTTGATGAGACAGTGTCTGACAGTGAGTCAGTTCACACACTCAGCATGAGGCTGAGTGTGTGAACAGGGGGGTTGAACCAGACAGACAGCCTGTGAGTATTCATAGCGACATGTTGTTCTATTGATTGATCCATAGAAAGAGAGATACCTAGTCAGTTGTACAACTGAATGAATTCAACTGAAATGTGTCAGAGAGGTGTGGGAGGCTTCCTTTATCAACATCCACAGGGAACAGTGGGTTAACTTTCTCAGGGGCAGAATGACCTATTTTTACCTTGTCAGCTCGATTGCTGGCCCAAAATTCTAACCACTAGGCTACCTGCCGCCCCCTATGACATTACGAGAGGTGCTATGTCATAAACCCTCAAAATTAGTTCCATAATGGGGCGAAAATGGCAGTTGTCATGGTCAGGGAGATATCCATAACTAGTCTAATTGGAATGAATGGCAGTAGAGGCATAGGTGATCCATTTCCTGATTTTACTTATGCAGAAATATAAATGTGAGGCATGTGATGTATCAGAAATTGTGTAATGTAATTATAGTCGACCTCAAATATTGTCATATAATTATAAATACAATGTATATGGGTTTTATACAAATGCTATGTGTAAATAGCCCCTAAATGTCTCAGATGTAGTTTTATTGGAAAGCAGTGAGTGCTAATATATGATACAATTTCAGTACTTGTTGCATTTACAACTTGTCTATGTCCTATCATCAACTGATTTGAACCAGTGTATGGCTGTGAATTGACCACATTGTTTGAATGGAATGTTGGCATATTGGTAGTTAATTTAGAATCATTCATCTAAAACTGTTTGGCTAGCTAGCTAACACACATACAGTGCAGATTAAATTCTCCACATTCATTGTTTTACACTATCTTATCAGAGCGCTGGCATACTCCCTGACCAACATGGCTGACCTTTGGCCAATTTTTAGAAGGTTCATTTCCATTCTAGTATTCTAATTCCTAATTCTATGGATTCATCAGCATTGCCATATGTTCATATTATTAATTTGGAATTCAATTACCAAACTGACTCATTTTGTAAATTAATCGTATTGTCTATTTCGTAAGTGTCAAATTTTGCTAATATGTTTTTTTAAGTAAATAATATAAAATACACTTGTTGTGTTATTCACTTTGGTCATGCTGTTTTACTGTAAATACTTCATTTTAAGTAGAGAGAGAGAGTGAGGATGTGAGAGAGAGAGAGAGAGAGAGTGGATTAGCTTTGAAATATTGTTACTCAACCATTCACCAGGCTTATCTAGGCATAAGAGGGTGTGGTTCAGTACAGTACATATAGCCTTGCACAATAACTGTAACATCACAAGGTACTGTAACTAAGGACACTTTATTCACCCTTGAACCATAGACTTAGACGACACACTGTATCTGTCCTATTGTGGCGTCTGTGAGGGAATGGGCAGCGCCATTGAGGCCATCTACATTTTGAAGTAATGAATTTTCTTCTACTACTATGACTTGGTAAACAAACTGAATGGTTGCATACTTCCATCTGGAGTGTGTTTGAACACCTGCAGTTATGAAATGTTTGCTCACTAGTATAATTCATTTGATGACCTGGATGTGATCCTTCCTTAATCTATAGGAAGTCCCACCCAGTTGGCTACTTTAAAATGGTGGTCCTCAATGGCAATGTCCATGCAAAAACATATTATTTCCAAGTAGTAATCTGTACAGTGCCTTCAGAAAGTATTCACACCCCTTGACTTTGTTGTGTTACAGCTTGATTTAGAATGGATTACATTTAGATTTTTTTGGTCACTAACCTACATACAAATACCTCATAATTTCAAAGTGGAATTATGTTTTCAAAATGTTTACTAATTAGTTAAAAATGAAAAGCTAAAATGTCTCGAGTCAAGAATTATTCAACCCCTTTGTTATGGCAAGCCTAAATACGTTCTGGTGTAAAAATGTGCTTAACATAATAAATTGTATGGACTCACTCTGCAATAATAGTGTTTAACTAGATTTTTGAATGACTAACTCATCTCTGTACCCCACACATACAATTATCTGTAAGGTCCCTCAGAAGAGGGACCTTATACAGTTTTAACCACAAAGACCAGAGAGATTTTCCAATGTCTCGCAAAGAAGGGCACCTAGCGTTACATGGGTAAAAATGAAGACAAAAACAGACAGTGAATATTCCTTTTGAGCATGGTAAAGTTATTAATTACACTTTGCATGGTTTATCAATACACCCATTTACTACAAAGACACAGGCTTCCTTCCTGACTCAGTTGCCGGAAAGTAAGGAAACTGTCACGACTGTCACGAAGTTGGTCCCTCTCCTTGTTCGTTCGGCGGTCGAAGTCACCGACCTTCTAGCCATCCTTTGGTTTTGTCTTCCATCACACCTGGTTCCAATTGAATCAATTACATGTTGTGTATTCAACCTTCTGTTCCCCCTCATATCCTTGTCGGTGATTATTTATTGTATGTGCTTGTGCACGTCTGTCCTGGTGTGCGTCAGGTTATGTACCCATTTATTGATCTGTTTTCCGGTGGGTTTTTGTAATTAAACTGAGCCGTTGGAAACACCGTTTTTGCTCTCCTGCGTCTGACTTCTCTGCCGCCAGTACGCACCCCTTACAGAATCACCGACCCAACTATGGAGTCAGTAGGAGCAGGTACCCCGGGTATAGGGGTGGAGTAGCGCATCCGGGAGCACGCAGCAATGCTCCACCATCTTGGCACCGCCATGGACCGCGTTGTCCAGACTATGGATCACTTGGAGAGACGGAGTTCTTCCAGCGCCTCCACCAGCACCGGGGTCTCCTCTGAGCGCTCCTCTTCCTCCTGGTCCCAGTGGGATTCGTCTCTCCCTGCCCCAGGAATACGACGGAAAGGCCGCGAACTGCCAGGGGTTCCTTGTTCAACTGGACCTATAACTGGCCACCGTCCACCCGGCTCCATCGGGCCGTGAGAGGGTGTCCGCCCTCGTCTTGTGCCTCACCAGGAAAGCACTGGAGTGGGCCAACGCCGTGTGGAGAGAGGTAGATGCGACATTGGACCAGTTTGAGGAGTACACCTGACGTTTCCGGGCAGTCTTCAACCACCCGCCCGAGGGTAGAGCGGCGGGTGAGCGCATCTTCCATCTGAGGCAGGAGACGAGGAGTGCATAGGAGTTCGCCCTGGAGTTTAGGACCCTGGCTGCCGGCGAGGGATGGAACGACAGGGCCCTGATCGACCATTACCGCTGAAGTCTGCGTGAGGACGTCCGTCGGGAGTTGGCCTGCAGAGACACCACCCTCACGTTCGACCAGCTGGTGGACCTGTCCATCCGGCTGGACAACCTGCTGGCTACCCGCGGACGTTCTGATCAGGGTCTGGTGGTTCCATCCTCCTGCACCCCCTCTCCGATACCCATGGAGCTGGGAGGGGCGGTGCGCAGGGAGACCGGAGGGGGTTCCAGCTCGTGCACCATCTGTGGCCACAGAGGTCACACTGCTGGTCGGTGCCGGGTTCCTATGGGGATCGAGGCAGCAGGCAGGGCGCTCTGGAGTCACCCCAGGTGAGCCGGCACCATTCTCACCCAGATCCCTCTGTTGCACATATGTTTATGTATGTCACTTTCCCTGAGTTTTCCCCGCATTCCCAGCATAAGGCGCTCGTCGAGTCAGGCGCGGCTGGGAATTTTATTGATAGAGCGTTAGCCTATAGTTTAGGGATCCCCATTGTTCCCGTGGCTGTGCCCTTCCCCGTTCACGCCTTAGATAGTCGACCATTAGGGTCAGGGTTGATTAGGGAGGTCACCGCTCCTTTGGGCATGGTGACGCAGGGGGGTGACAAGGAGGTGTGTATTGATGACATTTTGATATACTCCGCTATACGTGCCGAGCATGTGTCCCTGGTGCGCAGTGTGCTTGGTCGCCTGTTGGAGCATGACCTGTACGTCAAGGCTGAGAAGTGCCTGTTCTTCCAACAGTCAGTCTTCTTCCTAGGGTATCGCATTTCCACCTCAGGGGTGGAGATGGAGAGTGACCGCATTTGAGCCGTGCGTAATTGGCCGACTCCCACCACGGTAAAGGAGGTGCAGCAGTTCTTAGGGTTTGCCAACTACTACTGGAGGTTTATCCGGGGTTTTGGTCAGGTAGCGTCTCCCATTACCTCACTGCTGAAGGGGACCCGGTACGCTTGCAGTGGTCAGCTTAGGCGAACAGGCCTTTAGTCACCTGAGGGCTCTGTTTACCTCGGCTCCCGTGCTGACCCATCCGGATCTCTCTTTGGCGTTCATAGTGGAGGTGGACGTGTCCGAGGCTGGGATAGGAGCTGTGCTCTGCCCCTGTGCCTTCTTCTCGAAGAAGCTCAACCCGACGGAGCGAAACTATGATTGGGGGGCCGAGAGCTGTTGGCTGTCGTCAAGGCCTTGAAGGCGTGGAGACATTGGCTTGAGGGGGCTAGACACCCTTTTCTCAACTGGACTGCCCCCCGCAATCTGGAGTACATCCGGGCAGCGAGGAGACTGAATCCTCGCCAGGCAAGGTGGGCCATGTTTTTCACCCGTTTTGTGTTTACCCTTTCCTACAGACCAGGCTCCCAGAACGTGAAGGCAGACTCATTGTCCTGGCTGTATGACACAGAGGAGCGGCCCATGGATCCCACTCCCATTCTCCCCGGTAGTGTGGGAGCTGGACACGGACATTGAGCAGGCGTTACGTGCAGAGCCCTCTCCCGTCCAGTGTCCCGCTGGACGTCTGTTTGTCCCATCTGCTGTTCGGGACCGGTTGATCTATTGGGCCCACACGTCACCCTCCTCTGGTCATCCTGGGATCGGTCAGACAGTGCGCTGTTTGAGTGGGAGGTACTGGTGGCCCACCTTGGCTAAGGACGTGAGGGTTTATGTTTCCTCCTGCTTGGTGTGCGCCCAGTGTAAGGCTCTGAGGCACCTTACCCGTTCCACAGCGGCCTTGGTCGCACCTGTCAGTGGATTTTCTGACTGATCTTCCACCCTCACAGGGTAACACCACGATCCTGGTCGTTGTGGATCGTTTCTCTAAGTCCTGTCGTATCATCCCTCTGCCCTGTCTCCTTACGGCCCTACAGACTGCAGAGGCCTTGTTTACACACGTCTTCCGGCACTACGGGGTACCTGAGGATATCGTGTCTGATCTGGGTCCCCAGTTCACGTCTAGGGTCTGGAAGGCGTTCATGGAACGTCTGGAGTTCTCGATCAGCCTTACTTCGGGGTTTCACCCGAGAGTAATGGGCCGGTGGAGAGAGTAAACCAGGATGTGGGCAGGTTTCTGCGGTCCTATTGTCAGGACTGGTCTGGGGAGTGGGCGGCGTTCGTGCCCTGGGCCAAGATGGCACAGAACTCGCTTCGCCACTCCTCCACTAACCTCTCTTCCTTCCAGTGCATACTGGGGTAGAAATCTGTCATCAAGGCAAAGGGTGGCCACTTTGAAGAATGTAAAGTATTAAATATATTTTGATTTGTTTAACACTTTTTTGGTTACTACTTGATTCGATATGTGTTATTTCATAGTTTTGATGTCTTCACTAGTATTCTACAATGTAGAAAATAGTAAAAATAAAGAAAAACCCTTGCATGAGTAGGTGTGTCCAAACTTTTGACTCGTATTGTGTATATATAACAAGAAATAGCCTTTGACTCAGTGGTACTTTGCGCTTAGCAATATAAAGCACACCCAAACCAGATACATATGCTGATCTCAGTGTTAGGCTGCATTCACACAGGCAGCCCAATTTTTATATTTTTTTCCCCCATTAATTGGTCTATTGACCAGATGCATCAGATCTTTTCACATCAGATCTTTTTCAGAGCTAATCTGATTGGTGAAAAAAGGATCTGAATTGTGTTGCCTGTCTAAACACAGCTGAATAAAAATAGTGTAAACCCTACTAATAAAAGAGTGGTTATCGTACCATAACCCTTGACAGAGGATGGTTTCAATCTAACAGTGATTAAAATTGTTATATAGAGTAGGCCTATAGGCATAATGAAAGAATTGTGCTAAATTCCAATGGTGGAATTGTACCGTGTTTCAGCTTAGGAGATTTGCAGTTATCATTTCTCAATTTAATTAAAATTACTCTGAAGATGTCTTTGAAACATATAACACAGAAGGTCCAGATTGGAACATCTGTCAATCAATTGTGGGTGATGAATATTAAAGATGAGAGTGGACAGTAAAATGGGAATGGAAATTAATGTACAAAGTCTGAAATTCCTCACAATGATCAAACAGTGAAGTGCTTTACAAAAGACAATGTTATCTGGTAAGATTACAATTACTGTCATAATTATGAGAGGATTACACAATAACATATAGTTTTTATTTCATGTAAAGAGAGAGTTGGGAGCAGAGCAGCCACATCAAAGATTTCTGCACAAATTCCCACAGGAGCCAATTAGTTTTATCTTAAGACTCTCTTTTTGTTTTTTAATCCACAAAAATGACTTCAGCAGTTCTTCTGCATTTAAAAAATAATAGAAAAGAACAGTTGACCCAAATATAATAAGAAGGCATTCTAAGAACAGACTTACAAATAACCTCAAACCAAATATATGTATTTTTCAAATGTTCCCCTGTGACATTAAAACTGTGCTTGGATAAGGCAATGAATGACGTAATGCTTTTTATCGTGAAATAATATATATTTTTTAATTCTTATTTTTCTTTGAATTACTAATATTTTACAGGAGCCAAAGCCTGGCCGGCATGATCCAAATAAGCATTCCCCTTTGTACACAGAGTTACTTAATATTCAAAATGTGTCATGCTTATTGCTCATGCTGTAAAGAGGTTACTGGAACGCAGACCGTGCGGGATAGAAGACGAGGTCGAAGATGGGATATATTTTGAACCTAGTTAAGAAAGAAGGATGCCGGATTGGAGTATATTCAACAAATCTAACAAAGTGGATACTCTGGCAATCTCAACCTGTCTCTCTCACAGGGCACTTCGGATCCTCAGCTGCATCTGCGCCCCCACAGTTGACACACAATGCTTTCTCTATCCCGACTTTACACTCCCTCTGACTATACCCTCCTGCACATTTCTCACATTGTGGGATATCCCTTCTACACAATGCTTCAACATGTCTGAATCCTTGGCACCTATACATAGCTGCGGGATGCAGGGATGTTGAGGGTGCTGCAGCACCCCTGATAATATATGTGTATATATACAGTGTATATATATATATATTTATATTAAATAAACACATCTACACTACTGTTCAAAAGTTTGGGGTCACTTAGAAATGTCCTTGTTTTTGAAAGAAAAGCACATTTGTTGTCCATTAAAATAACATCAAATTGATCAGGAATACATTTTAGACATTGTTAATGTTGTAAATTACAATTGTAGCTGGAAAAGGCTGATTTCTATGGAGTATCTACATAGGTGTACAGAGGCCCATTTTCAGCAACCATCACTCCTGTGTTCAAATGGCACGTTGTGTCAGCTAATCCAAGTTTATAATTTTAAAAGGCAAATTGATCATTAGAAAATCATTTTGCAATTAGGTTAGCACAGCTGAAAACTGTGTTAATTAAAGAAGCAATAAAACTGGCCTTCTTTAGACTAGTTGAGTATCTGGAGCGTCAACATTTGTAGGTTCGATTACTGTCTCAAAATGGCCAGAAACAAATAACTTTCTTCTGAAACTCGTCAGTCTATTCTTGTTCTGAGAAATGATGGATATTCCATACGTGAATTTGCCAAGAAACTGAAGATCTCGTACAACGCTGTGTACTACTCCCTTCACAGAACAGCGCAAACTGGCCCTAACCAGACTATGAAGAGGAGTGGGAGGACCCGGTGCACAACTGAGCAAGAGGACAAGTACATTAGAGTGTCTAGTTTGAGAAACAGACGCCTCACAAGTCCTCAACTGGCAGCTTCATTAAATAGTACCCGCAAAACACCAGTCTCAACGTCAACAGTGAAGAAGCGACTCCGGGATGCTGGCCTTCTGGGATGCTGGCCTTCTAGCATCCCGGAGTCGCTTCTTCACTGTTGACGTTGACGTTGAGACTGGTGTTTTGCGGGTACTAGTTAATGAAGCTGCCAGTTGAGGACTTGTGACGTGCACCCGTGTTACGTGGACCTGTTGGAAGCCTGGTAGTCAGGGTTACCTGGTACAACAGTTGTTATTATTAGCCTCAGCTGCATGGTGTAAAATGTATCACCTCACCTCAAAATGGCTGTCTCATAGGTGAGAAGTTGAAGCGAGGCTAGCAGACTGTCGATCAAGATGACTGGGAGATGTCAGTTGTTTCATTCTTTCCCTTTTCCCACACCAAACTTTAGAAAAAGTGGGGAGACAGGCTGAGGCAATCTAAGCACTTATGGCCATTTATAGCCTGTAGATAGACCACAGAAGATGTATGACGAAAATACTGAAGCAGCAATTAAATGAGGTTTAGTGCATTCCTCTAAGAAGCATGAAGTGCAACCTTCAGCACGGCGATGCCATTGGTACATAAATTAATACAACACTTTGTCCACTGTTATCACCACTCAAGCCATCTCTTCCAGTCAGTTCTTTAAAGATGCAATTAATTCTAAAGCGACAGCGTGAAATTAATTTATTGCTTGTAATTAGTTTTCTGCATACTCTGAAACCGGTCTCTCTAGATGTTCGTTTTCGTCCTCCACGGGACACTCTGAGGGCACTTGGCTGCTGCATCTCAGTCCACTATGGCTGACAGGGAGACACCATGCACTGCAGGGGCTCTCTCTGTGGCCTCTTAAACCACTGGTGGCTGTAACCCCACAGTCCTATTATTTAAACACAAAGGCCTACTGTACGCTCCAAAATTGCTTTTTTTTTCTTGTCACTGTGAAAAATGTTTCCAAATCTATATCAAAGTCAATAGACTTGAAATGTGATTGTTGACTTTACATTTTTGCTTCTATGAACATAATTCAAGTCAAGATCATTTCCATAAACAGTATACTCTGATATTAGTGGATTTTAAATACAATTGTCCCTTACCACAGTGACCTAACCATTGATGGACTTCAAAATGATTTTTAGTTCACTGTAAGGATATTTCCATTTACAATATGAAGGACCTGGCCATTGGAAATGTCTTATTACAACGCAAATTAGAATTTTTACAACCGCTAGGTGTCACTCTTACCCCTTCTGTGGTCTGTAGTCTACTTTTTATGGATATTAGAGGCATATCTGGAAGGTGGCTGTTGGCTGATGAGTTCACTTAGGGTTGCAAAACTACCAGTAATTTACCAAACATCTATAAACACTTGGTAATTTATACTTGAAGAACAAATACAACAACCCCAAAATATTAATATATAGACCATGTTGTACACAAGTTTCTAGTGGATAGACCATATGGTTAAAGAGAACAGCCTAATTAATTTAAAAAGCATTTAATCAACAACGGCATTATTTTCAATTAACTCTAAAACTCTTCCAACTATTGATTTTTTTCACAACTGTCACCGGTTTGGTGCCAAAACATTTACAACATACTGACATAGTAAAATTAATAAGTGAGTAAAAAAATATAATGGATATTTCATGCTTAAAAACCCTCGTATTAAACACAAATGGTGTTCACTAAGTTGACAGTTTAAATTTAGGATAATGTTTAACAGCTTTGTCATTCTATTTCATATTTTTAAATGATCTTATTTGATTATTTTAAATATTTGATATGTGATAGGCTGCGTTTACACAGGCAGCACAAATCTGATGTTTTTTCCCACTAATTGGTTTGTTGACCAATCAGATCAGCTTCAGTCAATAACTGGGCAAAATATCAGAATTGGGTTGCCTGTGTAAACAAAGCCATAAGACCACACAAAGGGCCATAGATAATTACAGATACAGTTGAAGTCGGAAGATTACATACACCTTAGCCAAATACATTTAAACTCAGTTTTTAACAATTCCTGACATTTAATCCAAGTAAAAATGTGCTGTATTAGGTCAGCTAGGATCACCACTTTATTTTAAGAATGTGAAATGTCCGAATAATAGTAAAGATAATTATTTATTTAAGCTTTTATTTCTTTCATCACATTCCCAGTGGGTCAGAAGTTTACATACACTCAATTAGTATTTGGTAGCATTGCCTTTAAATTGTTTATCTTGGGTCAAACATTTCAGATAGCCTCCACAAGCTTCCCACAATAAGTTGGGTGAGTTTTGGCCCATTCCCCCTGACAGAGCTGGTGAAACTGAGTCATGTTTGTAGGCCTCCTTGCTAGCACACTATTTTTCAGTTCTACCCACAAATGTTCTATGGGATTGAGGTCAGGGCTTTGTGATGGCCACTCCAATACCTTGACTTTGTTGTCCTTAAGCCATTTTGCCACAACTTTGGAAGTATGCTTGGGGTCATTGTCCATTTGGAAGACGCCTTTGCGACCAAGCTTTAACTTCCTGACTGATGTCTTGAGATGTTGCTTCAATATATCCACATAATTGTCCCTCCTCATGATGCTATCTATTTTGTGACATGCACCAGTCCCTCCTGCAGCAAAGCAAACACACAACATGATGCTGCCACCCCCGTGCTTCACGGTTGGGATGGTGTTCTTCAGCTTGCAAGCCTCCCCCTTTTTCCTCCAAACATAACGATGGTCATTATGGCCAAACAGTTCTATTTTTGTTTCATCAGACCAGAGGACATTTCTCCAAAAAGTAAGATCTTTGTCCCCATGTGCAGTTGCAAACCGTAGTCTGGCTTTTTTTATGGCGGTTTGGGAGCAGTGGCTTCTCCTTGCTGAGCGGCCTTTCAGGTTATGTCGATATAGGACTCGTTTAGCTGTGGATATAGATACTTTTGTACCGGTTTCCTCCAGCATCTTCACAAGGTCCTTTGCTGTTGTTCTGGAATTGATTTGCACTTTTCGCACCAAAGTACGTTAATCTCTAGGAGAGAGAACGCATCTCCTTCTTGAGCGGTATGACGGCTGCGTGGTCCTATGGGGTTTATGCTTGCGTACTATTGTTTATACAGATGAACATGGTACCTTCAGGTGTTTGGAAATTGCTCTCAAGGATGAACCAAACTTGTGGAGGTCTACAATTGTTTTTCTGAGCTCTTGGCTGATTTCTTTTGATTTTCCCATCACGTCAAGCAAAGAGGCACTAAGTTTGAATGTTGGCCTTGAAATACATCCACAGGTACACCTTCAATTGACTCAAATGATGTCAATCAGCCTATCAGGAGCTTCTGAAGCTATGACATCATTTTCTGGAATTTTCC